>NC_082600.1:34869119-34984119 GCF_030936135.1 Gavia stellata
CACAGAAATGCACTGGATCTGGATCATTATGACTAATGAAATTGCTGAGAAGCAATTTTTTTTTTGTCAAAATATAATGCCACTCTAGAACTTTCACCACACATTAGGATTGTGTAACAAGGGCTTATGGTTGCCTGAGGCATAACTTTGATTCAGCATCTCTCCATCTTTAGCCACCCAGTTCAATGCACTATTGTAAGATGAGCTGAATACTGAAATTCAGTGCTACTGAGAGATGAATGCCATTTTATAGCTTTATGTTGTAAAATTGTTACGTCTTTTGTTATCATCTATTGGCTTGCAAAAAAATAAAAAAGGTCTCTGAGCCCATTTAGAACACAGAAACAAATTATAACAGCAGTAAGGCACAAGGTGGGTTAAAAAGAGCTGTTGTTCATGCTGTTCTCCAAATTCCACTGTAAATTTGCAACCCACATGTTATGGTTTAAGATTCAAACCTGTGGACACAATTACGGTTGACCAGTAGCTTTTTTATCTGACAAATGACTTGGCTGACTTCGAAATCAGATCTTACAGCCTCCAGAGGACATGTTCTTGTCTATGAGCTTTCAGCTCTTGGATATTTCACATACAGTTTTCACAAAAGAAACACCTGAGGTTTATCAGTGTTTCATGTAACGAAATCTTCCATATGAGCAAGAAAAATATAACTCTTCTATTCTGAACACAGGTGTGCATGAAAGCACAGTTAATTTCAAGTCAATAGGTTTGCCCCACATCAGCACTTACGGCATTAAAGACATGAATAGTTTGGCTTCCCTGAATGGGTTGTTATCATTATCAATTCTTGCAGTCTCACAATAAGTTTTCAATAAATTTAAGATTAACTATTATTTTCTCACCTATAAATAAAATATAATAATCTTAAAAATCAATAAAGGGAAAACTATCAGATCCATTAACCTGACTAAGAATTCCTTCAGGCCAATAATATGAACTGCAATGCACTGGATCTTTCATTTTATTGAGCTATATCTCTTTGTATGGCAACCAGCAGGGAAAAAAATCAAATCTAAAATCAAAGACTAAGGTTTTTTGTTCTGGAAACCAGGGAGGTATGGACTGAATATTCTTTTCTGCCTGGGTTTAATTTTTTCACCTTAATTTGCAATCAGACACAATAAAAAAAAGATATTGCCCCTGGAAGGAGGCAGATTTATTACCATCCCAACTATTTTCTGTACTTTTTATCACTTCTAAATCCTTTGTTTTTTAATTCACCTCCATAACCTTGCAACATTATAAACACATTTACTTCTCTTTGCTGACTGTCAACCAATACCATCTGCTCTTTCAAGCGTTAAAAATAGTAACATATATATGGGTCAAAACTGTAGTCTCTAGATAACCATCCAGCAGATCCAGGTGACTAATTTCTCCGCAACCTTTATCTTACCCAGGAGCAGACTTTTCCTATGTCTTTCCCTAGTGAATGTTCGTCATAAAACACGAAATTAACAAAAATGCAATCTTTCTTACAAAAAACCAGTATTTCATAGACGACCCATGTCAACTAACAGAAGGGGTTGTTAGTCAGCTGCCTTTTTTGAACTTCATCCAAAGGCATTTCTACTCTCTTTCATAAACAGAAGTGGTTCAAGCCATAAAACTGTGAAACTGGGACAAACCAACAGGGTTCTTTTTTCCATAAAAGAAAAAAAAATAGTAGCATTAGCTTCTGCTTTCAGTACGTCTTGGCGGTGGTTACTTCCCTTAAATACCACTATTCCTGTCTGTGAGCTGGGATTCTCTTTATGCTCCCCCTCGTGACCCACCCATTCAAGCTGCTTCCTCCTAAACCATACATAGTTTGACGAGCTAATTGACAAGATGATAATATCATATGCCATAGTGATCTATGTCAAACTAGGATTTGACTCGGTATGCATAAATTGCGTATACATATACACTGTGATAGTCCCTTATAAATTTTTTAAAGAAGCCAACTGCAGAGAATGGATAATATTTGCTTAATAATAAAAAATTCCTTATTTTCTGCTGTTCTTATCATTCCATGTGTCACAGAGGCCTTGTTTACAGCACACTATTAAAATTCTACTCTAAAGATAAAAATGCTTGCTTTACTATTAGTTTATTACTATAATCTCTAATAATTTTCAATTTTTTTTTCACAATGGAGAAGGACAGGCAATAACCCCATTTCATAAACAGAACTGAGCAACACAAAAAGCAACATAAAAATATGCAATAATTTTCAGTGTTAGGACCCGTTTTTTTCAAAGTATTCAGCATGTGATATAACCTGATAGGTTCAAAGCAGTCTTCATGTACTGAATTTTTGACAGTCAGTTTCAAAGGTTTTCAAATAAGCATCCAAAAATTGGGCATAACCATTAGTAAAAAAAAACACAAACCAACACTGCTGAAGGTCTGTTTTAAATGATTTGTTAAACAGCCCATTGCTTGTGTGTATTAAAGTCAGGATTAAACTCTAAATCTCTATAGCAGCATCAAATTGCCTTGACAACAGAAACTAGCTTTTTATTTATGAGCTACCCTGACTCATTAATTATATGCTTTTCTACTTATGAACAGGTGAATCAAGGGTCCTACAAACAATTGTATCCTTCACTACCTAGCCTTACTTCTTTCACACAAGAAATACATTCTAGGCATTGAAGAGGCAAGATTTGGTGGAATAGCCTACAATTAAAGATACGTAACAGGACTTAAATGAAGCTTACCTATGCAATCTAATCTGTAATTTTTAACTTCTGGGTGCATTAAATTACTTCTGTCATTTAACCCTTTCATATGTAATGTCGCACCTTTATTTTTTTGTTAAAGAGTCATTAGCATAGTTGAAATCTTTAGAATTGCCATCCATGTCAGCTAACAGAGTAGCGCATGATAATGATAGGTTAACATCTCTCATACAAAACATCAGTAGAAAGAAGTGGCTTTGAGAGATATTTGATAAAAGCAGAAAAATGTTATGAATAAGGAACACTGAGTTCCATTCCACTAGGAAGCAGAAAGTTCCAGTGCAATAGCTCTCCACTGCTGATGCACGTGTCACTGGCGATATATTCAGGCTCTGAATAAACTTCATAAAATTATTTTAAAAATATCTTTATATAATGCACACACAGAGACACACATAAGCAAGTCTACAACAAGAGAAACTTATAAACTTGGTGAAAACAAAGTTAACATGCTTTCTACCACACTATGAAAGAACAAGCAAGTATTACATTAGTAGAATGGCAGCACTACTTTCTTGAGTATAGCCCTGACATTTCGAAGAAAACATTATTGAGCTCTTTACAGTAAGCTGAGACATGCTGAATAAATTCTTTCGTAATGAATGTGTGAGAATATGTTTTGGTTTTTTTCCCAGACACACTGGAAAACTATGAGAGAGAACTGGATGCCCAGTAATTTGCCAGTGGGTCTAATTTGAGACCATACTACAGCACTTGTTTCATCTTGAATTTTGATTTTTTTATTAATTTCTCTGACATATTGCCTCCTAAAAGAGCACCTAATATACTACAAGAAATCAAACTATTGTTCACAAAATGCTAGTTTGTTCTGTATCAAACAAAACAAAGCTCTCATTATTTAAGGACTTAAATATATCATATAGGGAAAGTACTACTCTCATTTGTGTAGCTTATTTTTCTTCCTCTGGATCTGAAAATGCCATATTATAGAAATATTTGCCCCACAACACCAATACACTGATGCAATGTCAACCTAGTTCACTCAAATCAATTACTGAAATTATTCTGTATTCATACTGACATGACTGAAAGCAGATGTGGCTCCTTGTTCCAAAGGATGGCTTCCATTTTATTCTTTACTCATTCAATTGGTTATTCATCTACTGTTTGACCAACACAATGTTGTAAAGGTCCATTCCTCTACAACTCTAAGAGGGCTCTCAAGATTAGTGTTATAGTTTGTATCTCATTCTTCATGTTTTCCTCTTGCTATAACAGCTCTACCCTGTTTGATTTGTTTCCAAGTATGATGAAGCTGCGCTGTTGTACTGAGTTAGCATGAACATTTTAAAGTGTTCAGGGTATTTATGCAGAGAAACTCATCTGGTGACATGCGGTTTGCAGTGATGTCCTGCTGTTTTACCCATTATGCCAGCAGTAGACTGAAGCTGAAAGAGGTTGAGGAACTTCCCCGAAAATCACATAGCAAAGAGACCATCCAGACTAGAAGTTCAAAATAAAGATCCTCTTGCCTTCGAATTGGTCTCTAACCACTGCACTATATGGTTTTCTTACTCAGCAGTGCTCAAGTGAGTTGTTTCTGGATTTTTCTTTTTGCTCTCATCTCAGGTGATTTTTCTTTTTTTTTTTTCCCCAGAGAATAGCTAGTGAAATGAAACTGTGCTGAAATGTGCTCTTTGGACTTTAAATTATGTGTCCTGAACAGAATCAAAAGCACTTCATTTAATAGTGGCATAAAGTAAAATAAATGCCCAGTCATTAAGCAGCATGAAGAAACAAAATCACTTTTTTTTAATACTTAACAATTCACAGTTGTTTAGAAATATGTATATGATTATCTTCTTTCACACAAATTCAAATGGTCTATATTTAAAATGTTGCAAGGCATTCTTCCTCACAAGAGGAAGGTCTTGATACTTCCGTTCGATTTCTACAGTGAAAAAGGACTGGTGACTACTAAGATGGGAGGCAGTGAACCAGTAGTAGATTTTAATCTGATTTTATTTTTATTCTTTCAAATGTTTACAATTTTTGTTCCCAAATTAAAATCCTACTTCCTAAAACAAGATTCATTCCTAGCAAGGCAAAGGTAAGCTGGGAACTTAAACTGTCATACTCATTTACAGTTATGTGCTAATAGATTGGAAGGGTCTTTCTTGTTAAAATTAGAACCAGTAGAAATAAACTGCTTTATTTTCTTACATCTTGACCAATAAATTCTATTTATTTTTACTGACAAAAATGTTCAGGGATTTAACAAACTATTTTTAATTTGGTTTTAATGGAGCTACATACAAAGAAGCTCTAAAAAAGAGTATTAGTTTATGAAAGTATAATTGATGTAACCCTCTGACACTTGACATTAGCAAAGAAGTGAAATAAAATATCTCCATCAGTAATAATATTGAAATATCAGTTTTCTACAAAATTCCTTTTCTTCCCTATACAACTTCAGAGGAAAGGTGCAGGGAAAGATGTGATTAGAAGGTGTCATACAAATACTTCTTCTTCCTTGGCGTGCCCATGCACATATATTCGTGGACATGCGCACTATACTGTCTGATGCCTGTAATATAGTAGAACACCTTATAGCTAATGACAGGTTTCATCTAACATTCTGTTTGAATGACAGTATCAAAATCAGGAACATATACCCATACAATAAATGGAATTTAAAATGTCATTTGGTTGCTGTTGTAGTGAATATGAGGGATAAAATTTTGATTGGACATGTAGAAAACCTAAAACTTCTTGTATCTTTGAAGATGGGGTAAAATACGAATACCACTGAGTTAATCAGGAATCTTCCTTACAAACACAGACGCAGAAAGAGACTATATAAGTTTGAAAATATGTGTGTTTGTATGTATGAAGTGGGAACTGCACTCTGAGGCCAATGGGAAAGATGAAAACTGCTCAGGTGTCTGAACCAAAATGTGACATCTAAATTTACAACAACATAACCTTCTGAAAAAAAAAAAAAAAAGAAGAAGAAAGAAATGGCAGATGGGCTACATTAAAAATCCCCAACAATCAGAAATAGGATTTAGACCTCTAAATTGTAATCCCTATAAACACAAAATATTTTTTACTAGTAATTTTCTAAATATTCTTTTTCCATTAAAAAATAAAAAACTTTACAGCAGGTATGTTTTATAATGGATTGTAAAACTTTTTGTATTCAGAAAGGTGCTATGAGGATATTGAATATTCTCAATTCCTGAGAAGTTTGAGCATCACCAAGACATGAGACCTATACTTTTATAACAGTGGACCTTAACGTAAGGGAAGAGCAATTGTATCTTGAGCTTGATAGAAACTCAATTTCAGCCAAGATTAAGGGAGTGACATAAAATTAACAATCCGTCATTGGAGTCACTGTTGAAGCAACAGTTTGAAAACTGTTGCTGTACAGCTGTAAATAAAGCCAATACACATGTTAACATGAAAAAAATAATTCTCCAACCATTGAGAAAATATCCTTCATATAAGTCAAAACAGAAAAATCAGAAATATGAAAAAAAACATTCAGACAAGTACGATGCTTGAAGATCAGTGCAGGGTTGTTCCTTGTTGTATACTTCTGGCTGTTTTGCCCATTCTAATTCTGCAGAACCCAAGGGAGGAGCTCACAGACTGCTCTGTCTAGGTCTTTATAATCAATTGAATCCCAATATATTTTAGAATCAAAGTTCAACTTACTGAATTTGTATTTGAATAAAACCATTGGAGTTTGTTTGGGGGTTTGTGGTTTTTTTTTTTTTGGTT
Organism: Gavia stellata; assembly: GCF_030936135.1. NCBI lineage: Eukaryota > Metazoa > Chordata > Aves > Gaviiformes > Gaviidae > Gavia > Gavia stellata. The sequence goes on from NC_082600.1 coordinate 34,875,617, forward strand.
TCCTTTTTTTTAACCTGAAGCAAATCAGAAATAGTGAACAGTACAACAGAGTAAGATCTATACATTTTTTCTCATTATGGCTGATGTGAATGCAATTTTTGTGTAGACTGTTGTATAGGGTTTGCGTGGCAAAGTTTTGGTAGCAGGGGGGCTATAGGGTGGCTTCTGTGAGAAGCTGCTAGAAGCTTCCCCCGTGTCCCATAGAGCCAATTCCAGCCTGCTCCAAGGCAGAGCTTGGCCTGCTGGCCAAGGCTGAGCCAATCAGTCACGATGGTAGCACCTCCGTGATAACATATTTAAGAAGGGGGAAACAACTGTGCAAGGGTAGCCAGAGAAGAGAGGAGTGAAAATACGTAGAGAAACAACCCTGCAGACGCCAAGGTCAGCAAAGAAAGAGGGGGAGGATGTGCACCGGAGCAGAAATTCCCCTGCAGCCCGTGGTGCAGACCATGGTGAGGCAGGCTGTCCCCATGCAGCCCGTGGAGGTCCACGGTGGAGCAGATATCCACCTGCAGCCCGTGGAGGACTCCACGCTGGAGCAGGTGGATGCACCCAAAGGAGGCTGTGACCCTGTGGGAAGCCCGCACTGGAGCAGGCTTCTGGCAGGACCTGTGGCCTCATGGAGACAGGAGCGGAGCCCATGCTGGAGCAGGTTTGCTGGCAGGACTTGTGACCCCACGGAAGGAACCCATGTTGGAGCAGCTCATGAAGAACTGTAGCCCGTGGGAAGGACCCATGTTGGAAAAGTTCATGAAGGACTGTCTCCCGTGGGAGGGACCCCACGCTGGAGCAGGGGAAGCATGTGAGGAGTCCTCCCCTGGCGTCCAGCCAGGGTCAACCCACCACAACTGGTCATAACCACATTTACTAGTACTGATCACTATTATAATTTCTGTTAATTCAATCCATAACTCATGGGTAAAGTCGTGCCTAACTTGAATTATGTTAGAATTTCACTGAAATTTTTGTCTACTTTCACATCTTGAGTCTGTACGCAGACAATTCAGTCTACTATCTACTTGATTCTTGATACCTGAAATTCTGACCATGACTACAATACCATTCACACCATGATGCATTTATTACATAAGATACAAGTTTGAATTGAATATTTTTTTCAGTTTCTTTCTCCATAGGCCTTTGTACTTCTTTCTTTTCAGTACAGGAAAGACATGGACCTGTTGGAGCAGGTCCAATGATCAGAGGGATGGGACACCTCTCCTGTGAGGAAAGGCTGAGAGAGTTGGGGTTGTTCAGCATGGAGAAGAGAAGGCTCTAGGGAGACCTTATTGCAGCTTTTCAGTACTTAAAAGGGGCTTATAAGAAAGATGGGAACAGACTTTTTAGCAGGGCCTGTTGCAATAGGACAAGGGGTAATGGTTTTAAACTAAAAGAGGGTAGATTTAGACTAGATATAAGGAAGAAATTGTTTACAATGAGGGTGGTGAAACACTGGAACAGGTTGCCCAGAGAGGTGGTAGATGCCCCATCCCTGGAAACATTCAAGGTCAGGTTGGACGGGGCTCTGAGCAACCATATCTAGTTGAAGATGTTCCTGTTCACTGCAGGGGGCTTGGACTAGATGACCTTTAAAGGTCCTTTCCAACCTAAACCATTTTATGATTCTATGATTAATCTCCCCATTAGTTATCTTAGTATTATTTATTAACAACTTCAAATACTAAAAGATTACAATTTTGAACAGCACTGCAGGCACATTTGCTTCTTCCTGCAGATCCATATATATTGCCAATAACCATTAAGCTAATAAAGATGCTAAATATCTTGGGGTCTATTCCACCACCATGCCTCAAAAACCAGAGCCTCATTCAACTCCCTTGTTACATTTATTCCCAATCCTTCACTGTGTTTCCCCTCCACATATATGACATAGCCTAAATTGTTCATTATTACTATTTCTACATCATCATATGTGTTTTTTGCAAAAAGATGAAACAGATGTTGATATAAAATAAAGGTAAGGTGGTGGAAAAGATAGAGAGGAGTGTAAACAGATGAGAAGAATGTTTGCAAACTTTAAAAAATATAAATACTTCAGATTTCAGGCGCTCCTTACAACTTGTTTGGTTTTTTATATATATACAGACTGTATTTAAAGCATTTTGTTAGCTAGGGACTTTTCCTTAATTTTTTTCTTAGTTTCTAAATTAACCAACAATATAGCAGGTACCAGGCTAAATTAACTGATTCGTCCATTTGAAACTTCTTTTGATGTCTGCTTCAAGCATAAAGACCTTACTTAGAATATTTAAAATATTACAAATGCTATTTCATCAATACAGATCCAATCTTAACTTAATTTAGTCATCTACATACCAAAAATCACAAAAATACCTCCATTGATACAAGCAAAAAGACTTGGGAACAGGAAATATCACTAGAGTTTCCACAGAAACTGCTGCAAATCCATTCTTGAATCTTTGCTATTTGCAGTAACAGGAAAATAGAAGGGGCACAATTTATGTCGTTGCTCAGTCACTTCCATTTTACAATACATGTTTTGTTTTCCTCAGACTGGTCAACATTTTGTAATGAGAAATACATGTGCTCTGACACAGTATTGGGAAAGTTGCTTACTTTGGCAAAAAAAGGTTTAAAACGTTCTCAGGAGGTAATTTTATATCCATTTATATAAAAATATATGCCATGATTAGAAAAACATAAAAACTTTATGGTGAAGCTAGCATAAATAAATGGATATTGAAAAAACTGCAGAAGTAATATCAAGGGTCTTCTAAGCTGAATGTCTTCACAAGTAAACACATGCTTCATCGTTTCCAAAGCAGCATTTTCAAAAAATACAGTAAGAAAATCATGAGTACAGCTTCATTAAATTCTACAGAAGTACAAGTTTTTTCATCAGCCTGTTTTGCTATTAAAAATTAAAAATTAAAAATAGTTGCATTGGTGCAAAAATACAAAAATTTGTGTGACCCAGCTTACTAGTGTAAGATGTCTTACCATTCCTCAGCCACCTGTTCTTTCTTAGTGTGTCCCTATATACTGCACAAATTCACCATACCACTCATTTCTTTTACAGGATATTTTCCATGTTCAAATATTAATTCAGATTTAAAACAATGAGAATTTTTAAAAGGCTTACTTTTTAAATTAACTCAAATAGGTAAAATTTATTTTTAATAAATTTATTTATTAATTTACTATAATACATGTATCATTATATCTGAGATCAAACTTAGGCAGGGCTTGAAACTTATAATTGTTTAAAATATAAAATGAAAATGGTCTCAGTCAAAAACAGTATTGGTTCTTTTAGTTCATTAACTAGGAAAATCAGGAAAAATTATCAGGAATACAAAACAGTACCTTGGCTTCATTGCAAATATGCTACACTACAGTAACTTCCAAAATTATTTGGGATACAATAAAAGACATTAAAAATCATAAATACCATTTCTTCAGGAAGATGACCCTAAAAAATTACATAAAAGCCACATCCAAACTGAACAGAAAGTAACATTCAAAACCACACCTACCTGTGTGGCTATAAAACACAGTGATATCCCTTAGGACTGCTGATCATAAGGCTATGTTACACATCTTCTAGAAATATTAGTCATAGTAGCAGTAGTACAAAGAAGTATGGAACTTTTTGGTTGAGTTTTTGCTAATATGGGACAATCAAAAAACATCAAAGCCAAACAGTCTACAGTTTTTGTCTGGGTACCATAATGTACTAACCAAAATTCCTGAAGACCTGAAATTACTTTGATTTACTTACTATTAAATACTATTAAATATGGTTTAATATTAGTTGGAAATTAAGAGAACTATAATTAGGTACTCTATTTGTTATATTTTTGGGCAATCTAAATTATTTAGTTCTGACATTAGATGTGAAACATGGGACATTTGAAATTATTTCATCTTATTTATACCATTGGGATATAAGATCTGCTCATATCAAAAATGGTAACAGATTGTACCCTTTTTCTAATTTCTTCATAAGTTTATGTTGGCACATCCATGAAATATGACACAATAATTAATTAGCTTCCAGGATAAAATAAGAGCACAAGCTTTCTACACTGAATGCACATGCAAAAACACAGTTATAATAACAGCAACAGAATTCTATCAAAATGTGTGGCATTAAATAATGAAATAAACTTCAAAATTGTGTCATAAATGTATTTTAAATTATTACTTGCCAGCATAAAAAGATACCAGTTTCATTACTAAAGCTGTTATATTATTGTGCTGCTATACATATTGACACAGTATAATTTTATCATTAACAATACTAATCCAAAATTTAATTTTGTACCATCATTTCTTATTGGCAAGAGTCTCCAAATTTTACTGCAGTACAAATTCTAGCATGTGACATCCATTCAGTGAAAACTCTATCATTAGTGTTCCTTTTCAGCCTTTCTGTGTGCAAAACTTCATGGATGTTTATAAAACTACACTGACAAGGCATGATGGAAACAAAAAAATGTCAAATATTTGTTTCTGCTGTGACACCCAGCTCTTCATGCCAGAAACAATTTTCTTCAGAGCTCCTGAAACAATGTATTACAGTCAAATAATGTCTTTGGTAAATGCTTAATAGCAACTGCAACATTTCTTTGTGATACACTTCTGGTTCACTTGTGGAAGAACTGCTATATTTATCATTTCACGACTTGTCTAGCAGGACCATGTAAGATAAAATGGCCAGTTCCACAGGCCTGAAAGGAGAGAAGAAGAATTTCTGTAATACGAAATGATGGAATAAGCAGCCCTCAATGGATTCTCTTTTTTTTTGTTTGGTTGGTTTTTTTCTAAACCAAGAAGTAATAACCTCTTTTCCAAAATTTTGGTACCCTCTTCAAAAACTTTACTTGGGGAAATTGTGAATGTCTTCAGCATTCCTCTGAGTTTCTGTCTCTGAACTCTAGCAAACTTTTGGTGTCAGTAATATTTTGAGTAAAGAAGTTCTATAGGGTAATTACAAATTGCCTTCCATCTGTTTTAAACATAAAGACTATAACCTTCAATGCCTTATTTACTGTTCCTACAATTCAGATTTTCACTGAGATAGTTTAGAGCAGCATTAGATCCAACATTTAAGATCTTACTTACACCTTTCCACCAAACAGTTCTTCATCAGATTCTGGATTCAGAGCAATTGTTACTAGTATATAACAGGCCATGAAAATACTTAAAGGTACAAGTGTAAAAGAGCTGTTCCTAATTCATCAGGGAAAAAAAAAGGACGTCATTCTCTACGTTCTCATAGTAGTTTATGACAGTGGGGTGAGTCTGTTGATGCAAGTAGTTCCTGATTTGCATTAATGCAAAGGGAAAGAGAACAGGCTGCCTGGAACACCTACCTGTTTAAAATTACTTTCTCTTCCATTATCATATGAAACCAGGAAATGCACAGGAAGGTGTATGGGGGAGGGATATGGATGAGACATTAATGGAAAAATTTGAAATATCAAGAAATATCTTCCTCTAATTAGAAAGATTGAGTTGGTTCTTATTTCACTGGTTCCCTTACTGGCACAAGAAAGTTACAACAGTGAAGATGGTGAAAGGCTTGACCAACTGCAGTCATGACCGTGAGGGATGACCCAACTATGTTGTTAGCTTTCAGTGTGGGCTCTGTTGATATTTTCATGATACATCAAGGAAAACAATATAGTATTTGTGGGTGAGATCTGGAGGAAACATGTATTTCTTCTATTTTGTATATTAGAATACATACATATATGTGCATATCACACACTGGGAAAAAGCCAACCTAAATATTTCTGTTGTGGAAGAAAAGTTAGTGAACAATGACAGTGGAACACAGTCTACTTAAAGATACATAGGTGTATTTTCAATAAAGAAAACAGAAAATCCTTTATGTAAAAAATTACAATGATAAATAACAGTGTACATGTTACTGCATGTGTATGTTTCATATAAAGCTTTCCATCTTATTGAATCTGCTAGCAATAGGTGGCTTTGGCACAAACACAGGTAATTTTTCAAAGATGCACTGTCAACTGCATGAATTCTGTATGTAATTAATTTTGTATTAGAATTCTTCCTACGTAAATCTCACACAATTATCATTTAAAACAGCCTAAAACCAAAAAAAATGACAATATATTGGTATTTAATTTAAAAATTCAATTCATATAAGCAAGGAATCAAGCTATTAGAGGTTTTGAGCAAAAAAATGATTCTTCATTCTAGCAGTAGTGTTGGTCTGAAGTTTTCCCATGTTTATTTATAATTAGATGTCCTCCATTGCAGCAAGAAAACAAAGAAGGTTAATGTATAGGTGTAATTTAGCATACTCTTACAGTTTACTCCCCTGTAATTCCCTGGGCTTGTTTATTGCATGTCTGCATTTGTTATTTCCTCTCCCTCTTCCTGCTGCTGCTGAAGTTAACAGAACAGAGCTCAGTTGTCAGTCCCAGCAATGAACCAATCTTTGCCACATGCCTCTGTTTAAAGTGTATAGACAATCTCTGTCCGGCTTAATTAAGGACCTCAGTATTCTGTTTTCCAATGCTCTTTACTTTAATCTATTTATTTTTTTTTTATGCTAGATCAGCCATAGCCAAATTATACAGAAAAAAACACAGAAACATCCCTTGAACAAAACCGAAAATGAATTTTGCTAGAAACATTCTTAGTTTTCTGTTTTCACACAGCAATCATTCATTCTCTTCATTTAAAGAGGTCTTCTGAACAGCTTTCCATAAAGCCTATCAGCATTAATCCATCACACAAAGGAAGTGTTATACCTGTGGAAGCATAAAAGCAGAGGGGTGAAGGGATACATGGCACTATGTGATAAATACACTTTCCCCTCATACAATGCAAAATGTGTCCAAAATGCATTGTTTGGTTTGTGTCAGCTCTCTACATGGGCTCACAAAAAGAGCACAGGATGAAAGGCATAGTGCCATCCAGCACACCTGTTCAGACAATATAGCTCTATACCATACTCCATTGAGTGCTGTATGGCTTTTAGATGTTAAGGCAAAGTTGGAGAGTGTTTCCTTTGTTTTATATAGGCATTCTGCAACCTATCCAGGCTCATAAAATAACAGGAGTAACCATAATAATATGCTTTGCTGGTACAACATTCTTGATTGCAGAATTTTAAAAGTTGTGTTTAAAGCAAAGTTCTCCATTCTACTGCCTTACAACAATCACACCTGTTTCTATACTCTTTGCAATTGAAGTTTTCATCACCACTTGAGAACATGGATACTATTTGACCTTCCCTGAACCATCTTATTTACTTACTTCTGACCTGGAATCCATGATGATTTTCAATTCTACTAATCTAGTTTTCACACAGGTGTTTCTCATTGCATTTCCATTTAAGAGTATCAGCAGTGCTTTAGTAACAGTGACTTTGTTCAGCCAAACAGTTTGTGACAGCTCATGCACAGAATTTTTATCTCTTTACATAAAACCCCAACAGTGGTGCCTGCTCACAAGCACACCTGGAAAAGCATATGTTTTTGATCTTTAAGTATACCTAGGCAAGCCAAATGAAAGAAAAGAATAAGCTTGAGTCTATGGGGACATAGCTATGCACATCCAGACTACAAGAAGCTCTGTTTTGAACTTTCAAAAAGTATTTAGTTTTTGAAATGTTCTTAGTGTTTATAAATAAGGAAAACAAAGCCTACCACTGGCATTTTTTAAAAAGAAGTATGAAAATAAGGTTCAACATTAAACTTTCTGCCCACTATCTTAATGAGTGCTTTTATTTCAAGTGCTTTTATTGAAAAGTTTTTGGAATAATATATTATACAGAGAGCCACCAACACAAAAAACCAAACATGCAAACTTCAAAGCTCTAGCTGAATTGGGTTTTTCCACCATGTAATTTTAGAGTTTAACATAAATTGAGTTTTTCCACATTACTAACAGTGGTGACTAGTTAAATCCAAGAAAGTGGAATCACGGAGATTTCAAAGCAAATGTAATAGGCAGTTTCCAGATTACTTCCAAGCCTTGCCAGGTTTTTGCATAACAACAAAAAGAGAGGACTCTTTCCCTTTGAAGAGTCCTTTTTTAGAGGTTTTTATCCTAAACCAGAAATTATTGTTAGAATTTCCAGAATGATAAGCCAGCTGCCACCCAGTAAACCATACAACATGAATGGATGGAGTAAAAAAATACATCTAAAATTAAGCAGCATTTAGTTTAGATAACAGTAATTAGCAGAAGTTGGGCCTATGCAAACCACTTTGAATTTTCAGGAGCTTGGAGTTTTCCAGCTCAAAGCACAGATTTAAAACTATTCTTACAATTTTTGTGCTACATCAAATCAACAACCCAAACCTATTCATCAGTTCAAATTCAAATTTTCCTGAAAGTGTTTGAGATTATGAAGGTTAATGAGACTTTAAAGTCCAAGAGACTTAAACTTGAAGTCATCAGCTGATAAGCCTGAAATTTATTGAGAAAATTTTATAATTTTGCTGTTCTTGAATCTGAACGCTTACTCTAATTCTGCCTGAAGTCATACAGCATGTTTAAAGATAATGAGATGCTATTGTACTGTTTTTGCATAGCAATTGACAGATTCTAAAACCCTGATTGAGGCAGTATTTCAATATCTTAAAACATGTCACCTGTCTGTAATTAGCACCAGCCTCTCATTGTGATTTTAAACATTGCTTCTTCCCCCAGTCTTGAAAAGACTTTGGTATGAAATTGAAATCAGACCGTAATTTGGTGGTCTTATCTCCAATAAATTCAAATCAATCAACTAATAATTTGCACTGCTATAAGCTTTTTTTTGTCCAAGTATTTCAAAATGCTTTACAAGTCCTAATGAGTTAAGGCTTGATAATTTGATAAGATTTGATAAGATTAATAAGATTTGATAATTCATCCCCACTCCACAAAAGAAGGCATAAAGGCAGTAGATGATAAGTAAGTGCACTAGATCCTTACTGCAAGTCAGAGGCATAGGATAAAACAGAATCCAGATTTTTCCATATTTCAGTCCTCTTATTTTCAGAAAATAAACCCTTTCTGCCTCTTTCTCTTCTGTTGTATCTTGCTGTTTCTTGTCACAAGTACTGAAGACCATTGCACAACCTGTGTATGACAGCTCTTCTTTTAGAGAGACAGACACCAAATACTACTTTATATTGCTGGCAGAATTTACCAGAATAGCTCTTCTTACTAATACGAAGAAGATTTTAAGTGCAATCTCCTGTACATGCACAGTTTAGCTTATGCTGTCACTTATTGATGGTATGCAGGCTGCTTGAAGATCCAGCCCAGTGAAAGCTACACTGCCTTCAGAGTCAAAAAGGCTACTGATTGCAGAGAGCTACCATTTTGGAAACTATCTATCTCCTCAACTTTCTAAAGTTTAAAGAGCTCTATCTTCTAACTACAAAAGCCCTCTTAAAGAAACACAATGTTTCTTCCACTTTGCAAACACCAATAAGCTTTGGTAAAGGAAAATCAAAATTAAAGTTCCTAGAGTTCTACCACAAAAATACAAGGGGAGAAAACAAATACAGGAAATTCATTTGGATTAGTCAGATTTTACAACTACTGTGTGACTGATTTCTAGCATGCTGAATACTTCCCCAGTTGACTTCAGTGAAAGATGAAGATAGCCCTTGAGAAAATGAGATCCAAAGAGTACACTATTAACATACAGAACTTTAGGAATATTTTATTGCTTTAAAAAATACATCTCTCTGTCATGTATTTAATTTCTGAGTCAATATCATACAGGATATTAAAGTCAGAAAGCACAAAAGATTAATTGTCTCTTTAACAAAACCCATAGATTTCTTCATACCAGTGCTGTGCTACACAGGTAAGACCAAACAAGAACAGCAGAGAATCCATTTTTCATCACAACATATATCCACAAAGCACTGGCTAATGTGTTCTTTTCCCTTGGTTTAAAAAAAGCAATTGTATTCATTAACAGGTTTTCACTTGGTATGCTTGCGTGTATTACACTCAGTCAGCTGTCAAATGAAATGATGGGAGCTGACAGTTTGGAATTTTAAAGGTTTGACTCCTTTTGAATGTACTAAATGAACAAGAGCTGTCTAATTTTGGTTGAATTGAACTCAACAAAAAGTCCCTGCAAGTATACAAGATTTTATTCTACCTTTTCAAGTTTAATATGCACAGCGAATATTCAGTGCTTTTCAACTAGATACTCAGTTAATTCTATGACTAAGAAAGATTTCATTAGGTAGGCTTCAGGCAACAGTGAACTACAAATGGAATTCCTTCCTTATTTTCTGAAACTCACAGTTTATGATCCATATCCAATGATGAATGGTCTATAAACTCTCTTATGGTCTGTAATTGCATAAACTTTACATTATAGTCTTACATTAACTTGTGAACATTTTTGCTACAAGGTGTAGAAAAAACAGTAAAAACAGAAGTTCCACCAGCTCTTACACAAATAGAATATGTAAGTCTCCAGTGTAACTTTTTCAGTACTTATGTTCTTTGTTTAAATTTGTACTTTTCTATAAATGCAGAGAAACAAGGTTTTATTTTTTAAATTTTAAAAAATCTAGTAATCACCACTCAATTGCCTAAGCTCACGCTGCCTAGTTAGCACTCCCTATGTTCCATCTCAAAATGAATCGTTCCTAACACTGTCAAACTCTTTTATCTCATAGCTGTTGCTTATATTGGTGTATTAATAAATGGTTTCCTACACCCTAAGTGCTGTATGCATGCTTCTTGAGCAGTGCACTCCTCCACTGGATTCTGCTGACATTTTGACTTAGTTTAGAAAGCACTAAATAAATAAGCATTGAAAGGTGACATAATGTATTTGACCAGCATTATAAAGAAAAGAGCCTCTGGTTGTTATATTTACCCTCCACGAAGATAAAACACAACCATCTAGAATTAAAATTTTGAGCAGAAATTTGTATGAAAACAAAAAAAAAACCTTCTCAACCTAGGTTATTATTAGGACTACAGGCTCTGTCTTGTCAGGTGACTTGGTTTTTGCCCCTCAATTACTGCCCATTAGTATGGCAACCCGTTGAATCAAGTCCTATACATTGCAGACATCTCCTACTATAAGGAGTACTAATAGTCCTGCTTCAGTGCTCAAATCAACCACTTAAGCAAGGAAGGAAGTGTTAGGAAAAACTGAAAATATGGTATTTCAAAACTGTTGTTCCTGAAGTGGCTACATTTGGTACTGATGATTCCTTGTAACTGAATATTGGACAAAGTGAAAACCTGTTGAGATCATTTTTTATAATGTGTTTTTAAGTTTATTAGACAAACAAGATTAAATTCCATTTCAGCCCTAGTCTTTTAAACCATTGAAACACACCGAGTAGCCAAGACTTAAATACATTGTATTCATTATAGAAACAAATACATACAATTGCATTGAATTAACATGTAATTAATAATATTAATTAACATTACATGTAATTAATGTAATTAACATCATTTGTTAATGTAGTTAGGTTCCTCTTATATCTATTGCAATTTTTCCTAATTTTACAAAACCTAGTTCACCACAACAATTTAAGTTCTGCCTAAAACTAATTCAGGAATACTTGCTAGTTTTGTAGCTTAATCAAGAAATCTGTATTTTCAGTCTGTTCTTCTCCACCAAAGCTAAAATTCTTTTTTTTAAATGAGATAGAAGTAGAGCATGAATATATTATACTATATTTTTTAATTTATTAAATAAATTCTAGGACTTTCTGCTCAAAATTTTTATTGGGAAAATGTAAGTATACGTAAACATTTATTATCGTAACACATTTTTGTGTTCTTAATTTGGTCCAACCTAAACAGAAGTGATTTTTAAAATATGCTGTTGTAATTGTCCCTGCTTCTCATATCCATGAGAAACTGTTAGCGGGGGTTATACAAAAATAGTGCCATCAGTCATGGAGTGGGTAAGAGATGCCACTATTGGTCTCTCCTCCCACTGTGTAGCCCTTGGCGAACACCAAGCTGACCACGAGCTAGCAATGCTCCCTTGCAGCAAAAAAGGCTAACAGCACCCTGGATTGCATTAGGAAGAACATCACCATCAAGTCGGAGGAGGTGATCTTTCCCCTCTACTCAGCATTGGTAAGGCTGCATCTGGAGTGCTGTGTCCAGTACAAGAGAGACATGGACTTACTGAAGCAAGCCCAGCTAAGGGCCACAAAGGTGATCAAAGGCCTGGACAATCTGTCATAGAGAGGCTGAGAGTTGGGACTGTTCAGCCTGGAGACAAGAAGGCTCGGGGCGGGGGTGGGGGGGATCTTTTCAATGTGTACAAATATCTGATGAGAGGGAATAAAGAAGTAGGAGTCAGACTCTTCTCACTGGTGCCCAGCAACTAGACAAGAGGCAATGGGCACAAGCTGAAACACAGGAAATTCTATTTAAACATAAGAAAAATATATTTTCACTATGAGGGTGATCAAACACTGAAATCAGTTGCCCAGAAAATTTATGGAGGCTCCATCCTTGAAGATGTCACAATCCAGCCGAACATGGTTCTCAGCAGCCTGCTCTGGGGACCCTGCTTTGAGCAGGGACGTAGACTAGATGATCTCCAGAGGTTCCTTCCATACTTAATGGTTCTGTGTGATGCCACCAAAGCAGACTGGAGAAGGCAACAAGCAGGGGAAATTTATAAATCAGGACTCATGTGGGGGCTGCCTCTCAATTTTAAGATCTGGCATATTAATGGTAGCATACTCGTCACCCTATCCTGAAATCAAAAAAGTAGCAAGACATAATATTACAGGACAACTGCTTATTTGAGATAGTGGTCAACAGAGAGTTTTATTCCAAGTGTCAGACTTGCCAGCGCTTTTACCTCTTTCACAGTGTTAATAAAACAGAAGCTACTGCTGGGAAGGTAAACTGTTTAATACATGTAAATTCAACGGAGGGACGTATGCATATAGTCAGATATCTTGGACAGAAAATAGTGGCATATGAACTGCTATAGAGCACATGTTTCGGGAAGACAGGAGAAACAGTTTGAAGCCAACGGACCTTAGTCTTGTGGAAGTACTGAACACTGTCATATGAAGCAAGACTTTATAGTAGTTCTCTGTAGAGTATATGGAAATTACCCTATACATAGGCAGAGGAAACAGTTTATTCCTAATTATATTATAACTCTTATTAATAAAGATGAGGTTTGTTGTGTGATCCCATGCCAGGTGTTCTTTTAATACTTTGCCTGTATATCCAAGCCAAAACATGATCTGACATATTGTAAGATGGTGTTGCAGTATTTTTTTCAGTATAAATAAAACATACAGCAATTCATAATAGATGGGGTATGAGGATTCTGTTATTTTGAAAAGTTTACAATTTGATGGTTGAGAAATAACCAGGATGCAGATGACTCCTTTATGAGTTAAGAATTCCTTTTAAATGTACATATGTAATCTTGATTATGGAAGAGTATATTAATAATTTATTCTTAGATTTTAAAGTTTATTAAAGATGGTCAGAAGTCCTTAAAATCAAGGAGAAGTTCTACAATGTAACATTTGCAGGGATCACCAGCTCCAAGGTAAAGGGTCACTTGCCCCTCAAAGTGAGGATTAATTCTGACTCCATGTTTCAAATTGGCCTTGAATAACAGACAGAAAGCCTAGGACTGAAAACGATTTGTTGTTGGCTTAATCAGCCATGATGCCTATGGCTGATTATTCCTGCTCCTCATGCTATGTTAGTATAATTGTTGAATAATTTAAAGTTTTGTAGATAAACGTAATAGTATCAAGAAATGAATTGTGTAAATTTTCGAGATGTTATTTGTTTTGCTCAACTTTATTGAAAAAACAATATAAAGCACAGATATTCAGATTAAATAAAACAATCTCATACTGAGAAATGGCTGCTAGGAATTTTTTCTTTCATGTTTTACAATTCTGCCTATTCTGATGACCAGCATACCTTTAATTCCACAGATTATGGAGTCCACATCAAATATACTCGAGACTCAATTCCAAGTTTTACAGTAATTTTGCAAAAGAAGATGTTATATAAACTTTTACAAACCTCCAAAATAGCCTTCATTTTGGTCATATATACTTTCAGCATACTGTGCTTTTATGGGTATTAAGCCAGCCAAATAAATAATCTCAATCTCACAAAGATCTCTTCAGTATCCACTATCATAATATTATTAAGTATGACAATAAAAACATGTTTGATTGGAGTATTATTTGAAGTAAACATGCCTCAGTATTGCACAGAAGACAGTGTGTTATACTAACAATTTAACTCTCATGTTGCATTAGAAAACATGAATGTTTTGGTTAGCTACAATATAATTTCAATCTTTTCAGCACGTTAACCAATTGTTCTTTGCAACTCTGATTTAATCTTCACTTAGAGGATCATACAGTCTGTTATTAGGACTGGTTATTAATTCTCTTAATAAATTTCTGCCAATATAAGTGTTTTTAAAGAATTGTATATATGAATGTATGCATTCTAACAATTGTTGATTTCTGTTTTCAGTATTTAGTAAAACAGATGGAGGTGGCTTGCTTGCTAAATATTTTAGTTAATCATTTTCTGTAATTAAATGATCTCCAATGATTCAGGAAATGAAGATGTGTAATAAACTTAAGGAAATTGAACAGTCAATAACTGGATAAGATGACAGTAGTTAACTACTGTATAGGGAGTTAAAAATTCCCATGCACTATCTAATAGTATGCCTCTCCAGCCTCTGTCTCTTCTAATATAGTGAGCATCTACAATGTGTTGAGGATGCACAGGTCCATAAAACAACTGTATTTTGGGCCTCTCTAGTCCATGGTAGGCTAAAGAAGATTTAGGATGCAATTACAACTGTAGAATTTCTTTTCTGCTACTATCAGGCCCTTCCCTGCATACACTGTTTATAAACACAGGTCATGAGGGGCTTTACTAGGAACATTCTCACCCTAAATTACTGTCACCATCCACATCCCTCCCCCAGAAAAGAGGAGGGCTACTGAAGCGCTGTCCTGCAGGATTTCCTGTAGACCACGTATAGTATAGAAGGAACTGGAAGAAGGTGAAAGAATAACATCAATGGAACATAAGGCAAGTACTCCAGGTCTCACAGGCATTTCCACAAAATGTCATCAACCAAACAAGTGTAAATGGTTGGAAGGAATGCGCTTTAGTCAAGGAGCTATTTAGGAATAAAATGTCACGCAATTTCTTATACATGCTAGGCCAGACTTCAGCCTGGAACCAATCCCATTTTTTCATGATTTCTACTTTGGAAAATAACAACATAAATTTGAATAGGCATTTGTGTTCACGTGTTCTTTATGCTAATGACTCCTCAGTGTTTTGTGCAGTTGCTTGACATGAAAACAAATTATTTCATTCCTAATATAATGTATTTGCGGTAGGACTAATACTAAGCTTTCCAGAGACTATTCTAACTTTGCAGTATTAAGCAAGGCTTATGAAAGCCATCTCATTTTAATTTCTCTAAATTTTAGAATTTTAATATTC
The DNA here is from genome assembly GCF_030936135.1 of Gavia stellata. Taxonomy (NCBI): domain Eukaryota; kingdom Metazoa; phylum Chordata; class Aves; order Gaviiformes; family Gaviidae; genus Gavia; species Gavia stellata. The sequence goes on from NC_082600.1 coordinate 34,891,118, forward strand.
TCTAGACAATATTGGCTTTACCAATTCTTTCATTCCTTTCTGCTTTGATAATATCTACCTATTAAAGAAGATAAAAAGAGAACAGATTCAATTATAATTGCTAACAATGTCAAAAATTGCCATTTATGCAAGTAATATTTACTATACAAAGCTGAAAGAAATGTGAATGAAGTAAAGAAATGCATTCCTGGTAACAAACAGAAGAACAGGGATATGAGCTTCACTGCTATCTTTTCCATAGCTAAATTCTGTTGATTAAGTAATCCCTTGTATAAGCAAATAATTCATTTAATGATTATACATGTCTAAAAGACACAGCTACACCGCCTCAGGAATTTCAGAGTTCCTGAATAACACAGAAACCTTTCTAGAGCTCAGAAGATGCCCTAGACCTTCCTGAATATCATTCAGTTCTGCCAGCTTACACGCTCATAGGAGGCACAACATGAACCCAATAGCCAGTTGTAAAATTGCCAGAGGAATACCTTCCACTGGAAAGTGCCAATTCATTATATAATATTCATTCTTAAGATCTAGACAGCATGTATCAAGACCTCCCAAAATAATAACAATATAGATGGTTTGTTTTGTAGGACAATTTATTGTGGAAACATGGAAATGTAAGAAATGTGGAAGTGTAAGAAATTCTGGTGTTTCAAAACCTACTTTGAGCTAATTGGACAAGGAAACACATCTCGAAACACTGAAATTTCTTACAATTCCACACTTCAAATACCCTTAATAAGTAGAAGAATCACCAAGAGTTATAACTCCACCCCAATATTCTCTTTCCCCCTTTATCCATCAAAGTATATTCAGAGAATATATTCTGTGTATACACTGCTTCTGAAGAAAGGTCATTACTCTATGGCGAGCTAATGCATGGGTGTTTAATCTGGCCTTATAAACAGTAAGTTCCTTTCAATAGTTATAATATTTTTTTGTTACAAGTACATTTCTGACAAAATTTTTATACCATTTTTCTTTAGCAGTGCAGTGTAACTACTAACATAAATGCACAGGCTAAGGCCTCTTTAGCTTCTATGGTTAGACCTGAAAGGATCTGGGAGTCATTTGGGTTCATTTTGGATATCCTGTTAGGGGATTAGAAATGTATAAACTCCCAAGACGCCTTGCTGCTTTATGTGCTCTTCATAAAAGGTTTCAAAACTAAAAGAATACTATATTTGTTATTTCTGGCTCCATTAAACACAATAGCAATTAACATTTGCTACTTAACTCTTTTAAAGCATGTAAACCACAATATGCTTATGATGTACGGCACTTTAAACATATGCTTATGGTTATACAATGCCACCTAATCACCTGCATGAGAGCACTGGCACAGAATGCCAAGATTATACAGCCATACTTCCAAATGGCCCCTGCATTGTTTAAAGTTGTCTGCTCCTCTAGCAAATACTGTGCTTTGAAAACTCTTCAAGTATTACATGGTGTAAAGAATAATTTTCAAGAAAAGGATACGGATTCTGGGTGAACAACCTGCATCTAGAACAGGTTGTAAATACAAAATAAAGTTATTTTACAAAGGATACAAAAAGTAACCAAAAATGAGGGCCCAATGGGCACATTCACTTTGCAATTTTATTTCTATATAAAAAGCTGCAATTAATTACAAACCAGTTTTTATGCAGCTTTTGCTTTCTTCAAATGTGGAGTGAATTCTCCCCATAAACTAATGAACTGAAGTGAAGCCAAATAGAGACCAGCTGGCTAAATTGCTAAGTAATTTTATCCACATGATTGACTTTATGATCCCTTCACTACAGTAACTAGTCTTTATTCTCACAATCAGCATCAACCATAATTCCAAGAGGGAAAGATGATTAAAAATCTAGAGAATAGAGAGGAGAGGTTTGTTTGATGTGGTACAGTGCATTCTTGCACACACTTCTTCTGTATAATAGGTACTGAATTATAGGTCTTTATAGCCTCCAAAGTAGCACAGTGAATAGCTGCCTCAAAGACATAATAAGCAACCGATGCCTAAATAATCATTACAGATACTCCATTAACAGCATCTAACTGTGTGGCTTTTAACCATACAAATTGTTTTTTGACAGCTTGTAACCTTTCCAAACAGTTTCCTTTGGGCATTACACCACATTCGGATCTAATTTTAACTTTTCCTTTGTCTATAATTTATTACTTTCTTTGGAGACACATAATGTATCTTTCAGTGGAATGGATAAATTCAAATAAAAGATAAAAAAATCAATTGCTGTTTTAATCTATGAAATCGTTGCTCTCTGGGAGATAACTAAAATCTGATGAAACATAACAGGGGAAAAAAGGCTAAATGGTCTAGAATTCCTGAGGGTATCTGTTTTACAACAAGCAATATTTTTTTCCTCAAATTATTTAAAATAGGGCATAACCAACTGAAAAAAGAATAAAAGTAAAAACATATATTAATAAAATATAAATCCTTTAAGGCTGTTCCTAAGAGCCACAGACTTTACATAACATAATAAATAACATGTTATAAAAGAGTTTAATGATACATTGCAACAGGATAAAGAGCTAGGAAAGATGTACAGTAGTATCTTTTTTCGAAAGAGAGGCCATAATTACAAATCAGTAAAGATACATGACTTATGAAGAGCTAGAGGGCAAGCATGTTTTTCAGAAACTGGCGGAGATTTGTGAAATTAATGTGGGGGATAATGTAACAGTTTTAGGTGATCCGTATTGGCTGTTATGGCCATCATTTCACTTCTGGGGAAACCATTTCCAAGAATTACTGGAATAGCGTCCAGTAAATCAACAAGTAGTCATAATCAGCATAGAAATACTGTAATTCTGGCAGTCAAAATTTCTCATTTCTTTCAAGACATCCAACTATTTTTCAGCACGTTCAAGTACTTGTACCAAAGTTTTCAAGTCTATGTAACAGGTAAACATGAGTGTGCAATAGACAGAAAAGTGATTTGAAACAACGTTAAGTGTTCACTGCTCACAAAGGTTCCTATTCTTCACAGATGTTATTCAGTGACTAGTCCCATCAAAATTAACCATCATCATTGAAAGAAGTACAAATCAGATGGGAACAAAAATCCTCTACTTAGAATCAGCTGAACAAGTTCTTTCCCATCTCCTGAATCTTAAAAAGGGTCACTAAATTTAGTACAGTTTTCATAAATTACAAGGAAGGCAGAGTAAATCTTTAAATAAAATGTGGAAATATCCCTCTCAGTATGAATCTAATTCATCATGCTAAAGTCACTGAAGGTACATCAGCATAAAATTAAAATAAGGCAGTTATGAATCAAGCAGATTCATGTCTAACTTGCATCTTACAACTGAGTTATACCACAGCTTGTATATCTGAGTAGCTGAGGAAATAATATTTCTTGGTTACATATAAGATAATCAATAAGCAGATTTTCAGAATAAATGTTGATAGGAAAAAGAGGTGCCAATGGAAGAAATTATTAGAAAGGGCTAATGAAAGTGTGAGATATAAAGACCCAGAAAAATGACAAGTATGAGAAAATCTCAAGTATTTTGTTATTTTCTGAGCAGCATTCAGTGTTTTACTAATGTTGCAGTCCTTCTTGTTGGGGCTTTTTTGTGTTGAGGGTTTTTTTTTTTTAATTTGTTATCAAAAGCATTACTTGCAAATTAAGGTGTTGAAAGTAGAAAAATCATAGTCAGATTATTCTGACACTTTCTTAAAGACTCCAACCTTTATTTTGGTTTAATTAATAGATATTTAATATCTCAACATGCCCAGTACACAGCTACTGCAAGTATCATGGGCCAACCAGTAAACTGAGTTCTCTGTAATTTGATCAGTCAGTGTCAACCTGATGAAAACAATAAAAACATCCTTGTTTTAGGCATCTTAAACTTTGGTGGGGGCGGGGGGCAGGAATCAGTAAAGTCAGACCTATTTCATTACATAAGACAGTTCTAATGACTGCGGACCGCTTATAATTGACTTGTGCACCAATTTGGAGTACTACATTATATACCATTCATCATTTTCACCAAGAGTAGTTAAGGACATTGCACAGTTCTCAGTGTAACACAATTATTCTCTCTCAAATATTTCTTTTTCTAGTCCTTTCCCAATCTTTCAATCTCAGCATGGAAGCACACCTAACTCTGCGAGTATTTATTCCAAGGTATACTGCAGTGATATAATCTGGCTGAGAGGCAACAAGGTTGAAGAACAGAAAGGCCAAGTCAACCAATATTCTAGCTGATCAGAATTAATAGAAAGCAGTGTTCTGAGATGCTACAATATAAATGTATTGCATTTGTGTTACATCAAGCAATCACAGAGTGAAATGACCAATTGTGGATACTAATTAAAAAAAAAGGGGGACAGGGGGGCGGAACTAGGAAATTCTAAGAGTGCCCTTAATTTACTACTTCTGTCTTCATCTGGTTCAGATACAACTAGCTGTTTTTCTTCAGTAAAGAAGGCCCAATCTGTTATTGCAGTCAGATGTTATGAGGACAGTCAAAACTATTTTATCCACATATTGTGGCAACAATAATTTTAAGAAGTTTTGTTTTTCCCAGATATGCTATAAGTGCATCCCTTCAAATTGTACCAAATTATTTAAGCCCATTATTTTCTATTCCTACTACTTCCTTTAGGAGGTTAGACCATATATAGTGGCCAAGCACAGTTAAATACAAATGTGTGTAGATATAGACTTATATAAATAAGGCTATATAAAGGTGTAAGAGGCTGGGACTGGATGGTAGGATAAGAGGAAAATTCAGATTGGAAGAGATATCACTCCAACCTCGTGCTCAAAGCAAGGACCAGCTATGAGATCAGACCACAATACTCAGAGCTTTATCCAGTCAGGTCTTGAAAATTTTCAAGGAAGGAGACAACATAACCACCCTGTGCAACCTGCTGCACTGCTTGGCTGTCACTGTGGTAAAAAAGTTTCTCTTTATATCCAGTCTGAACTTTTCTTTTTTCAACTTATGCTTGTTGTCTCTCATTCTTCCACCACATACCACTGAAGAGTCGGGTCACCGTCTTGATAACCTTCCCATAGGTACTGTCAGGCTGCTGTTAGATCCCCCAAAGCCCTCTCTTCTCCCAGCTGAAGAAGTCTAGTTCCCTGAGCCTCTCCTCACAGGAGAGGTGCTTCAGCCCCTAGCAATCAAGGTGGCTCTCTGCTGAATTTTCTCCAGTTTACCAATGTCTTTCCTGTACCGGGGAGTGGGGTGTGTCCAGAACTGAACACAGGATGTAGATATGGTCCAACAAGCGCTCTGAGTAGAGGTGTATAATCACCTCCCTCAATCTCCTGGTGCTGCTCTTTTGAATACAGGCTTGGGTGCTGTTGCCTTTCTCTGCTCCCAGAGCATGCTATTACTTCACGTGCAGTTGTTCACTCATCCAGACCGTAATATCCTAACGTGGGTACAAGAATAGTCTGAGAGACAGCATCAAAAGTCTTGCTAAACTCAAGGTTAATGACATTCACTTCTCTCCCCTCATCCAGAAACCCTGTCATTTGATCATAAAGCCAGTCAGATTCATCAGACATGATGCCTTTGTAAAGGCATGCTGTTAGTTACCTTCCCCTTCATGTGTCCAGAAGCATTTTCCAGGAGGCTCCATGGTTTTCTTGTAGATCAACGTGAGGCTGACTGGTCTGTAGCTCCTCAAGCTGGCCTTTTGGTCTTCTTTGAAGATGGGTGCAACATTTGCCTTCTTCCAGTTGTCAGGAACCTCCCTAGTCGACAGATCTCCCTAGATTTCCACAGCTTTTCAAAGATGATAGAGAGTGGCCTTGCAAGGACATCAGACAGTTCTCTCGGCACCCTTAGATGCAGCTTCTTAGGTCCCATGGACTTGTAAGGGTCGTGTTCTCTTAAGTAATTACCGAGTCGATCGTCATACACACCGGCAGTTCATCTCCTTCTCAACCCCTTTTACTAAACATAGATATCTGGGAGACGTTGTTTGTTGTCACTGGATAGCCTGCCCCATTCAGCCACAGGCCCACATTTTCCTTGTACAGCCTTTTACTACTAAAGTAGCGGTGCATGTTGGTCCTTATCCCTTGACAGCAATCATCAGGGCCTCAGCAGTGCAAAAATATCCCTTTTTCCTTCAAATATGCAATGGTTTGACAAAGGCTAAAAAAAAATGTCTTCCTTATATTGAGTAGCTCTGGGAAAGTATTCAGGGAAAGTATTGCCCAATGTTAAACTTCTACTCTTGAGATAGTGTATTGTATGGACGCTAATAGGCAGGAGCTGGCAGGATCTGGATTCAGCTCTGTATCTAAATCGAAATACTTTGATGGCAATGCTGGATCTCAGAATCATTGAAATATGGCTTAAAGAGATCTGAAAACAGCTGGAACACTGCTTGACCAGAGTCCAATTATCTCCAAACCATTGATTTTGTTTAATTTATTTTTTAAAATTTTACTGAGGAGAGTGCCTCCCCAATGTATTCCAATGGTTAGCCATCCTTACCATACAGAAGGTTTTCTTATGTTTACTTAAATACTGTTTAGCCAGTAAGCCACAGCATGCAAAAAAGAGAAGAAAAATAATAGGGCCTTCCATTTTATCTATATAACTCCATTGTTCCATCCCAGGTAAAACTTAATTTTGGTTAAGACAAACTAGATTGCAAGATGATCACAGCTGCAGAATAATGAACAATTTCTGCTTTTCTAAAACCAGCAACTTCCTGAATATTACAAAGAGAAGTTAGCGTTACAAATGCAGAACAACTGCTGAGCTCATTTTAGCTCTGATCAAAACGCAATCTGGATGCCACTGCAGTGATGAATGGCATGATTTCTCCATTGCTTCTGTGTTATATATGATTTTCTGTTGGCACACTATGTACTAATTAAAATGGCTGTAATATACTCAGAAACTAAATTATGTTAAAAATTAATTAAGAGACCAACTTCATACATTTTATCATATATTTGTGTACATGTACATATAAATATTGCAGCCTGGCTTCTCAAATGATGGAAAACACCAGTCTTCCACTGAAGTCTGAAAGGCTGCATCAGTAAAATGTCTGGCCCCATTTTACCTAAATGTGCAATATTTACATATTTGTATATATTTATTTTCTAATCACCACAATTTCAAGAGATTTATTGACAGCAGAAAGACAGCTAACTATGTCAACACATTCAGACTTCAGTTCTTAAGAGTCAAATACCTACATCTACAATATGGATCTAAACAATGTTTCAAAATTGCAGATTTCAGGAGGATAGCACGTACTTCGCAACTGAAAATCAGGACCTACGACTATTATACACCAGCATTATATTATTAAAAACCATATATTTCAGGCCCCTCCTAGAATAAGATCTGTGTAATTTCTTTTTTAATTTATTTCTGTCAACTTCTTTTCTGATTTGAAATCCTTTCCAATAGATTGTGATGTACTTAATGATTTAAAAAAACCAGACCCAAATTCATTTTACTACTCCTCTTATGGCAGTTTTCTGCTAGTTTTCCAGACAAAAGAAAAAAAATGAAACATAGGACAAAAATAGTCACATACAGATTACCGTGACTTTTCACTACACATAGCTTTTATTAAAAAAAATAAAATTAGATGACTGTTAGGTCACCTAGACGATAGTAAATTAAACAGTGAATAAACAAAGTCTTTCACAATAAAGAAAATGATGGAACACAGATTTTCTCAGCATAACAGGGTATGGGATCTGGATTCAGTACTTCACCACAATAGTCTAAATTAAGAACAGCAGAGAACAAGTTAGAATCATACATGGTTAGGGAAAAAGGTTTTGTTTATAAACCATAAAAAGAGGTATGCTATCAGTTGGAAAGTTACAGTATTCTGAGATCAGTTTAAACAAAGTTTCCCTCACAAAGCTTTTCCTTTCTCCATACGTCAGCAACATATCAGTCTTTTAAAACCAGTTTATTGTCACTTTAACCTACAGGAATTTCCTCTCCACACACACACACAGAGTAAGTAGAATAAAACATTAGGGGGCTTTACAACTGAAATAGTATGAGAACAAGTGTTACTGCAGTTGTATGCAGTTGTACAGAAGATGTGCAATCCAAATCTTGATTGCATTTTGAGTTAATCTTCAGTTTCTTTGAAAATAGATCAAAACAAATATACTTAGCAGGTTAAACAAACAAACAAACAAAAAACCCCCAACACATCAAAAAACAACCAAACAAAATGGAACATTTTTAGTAATCAGGTCTTGCTCCAACTGCCATTGAAGGCTACCAGAGTAGGGCCACACATTTCAGCTTTTTGTCTGAGCACTTGTACAGAATTACAATTACTAAGTAGAGATTTTTAATTAATTATAATACTCTACTTCCTACAGACATCCCACATTCTGAATTTGGCTAGTAAAATCTGTTCTCCCCTGCATTATTCAATTCCTAACTTCTCTGAGCCAAAAGCATTGGATCTTTCTTACTATTCCTAAATTATAACAAATAAAATTTATTGGAGTTTATTAGGACCTAACTGGCCTCAAGTCACTACTGACAAGAATAAAAAAGAGAGAAGAGCAGAAAAAACTGCAGCAAGCAGTTAGACTTAATAGTCTACAGGCAGTAGGTGGATTTCAGCACATTTATCTTCATTTAACTTAAAAATTTAAACTATCTGATTTCGAAAAGCAGTTCTAAGGTGAACAGTCAAGGGACAGCACAATTCCACTGTGCATTTTACTATTTTCCAAAATAATAAAAGAGAGTGTTTCCAAAACAGGGAGAAGAATACTGAGAATTATAACCAACAATTAAACAGCACCGTAGAGAAACATTTTCCAGTTTTATGTCATTTGTCAGCAACCTGATTTGCTATTATATAGGGGTAAATTCTCTGAGGACCCTAGGACTTTTGAGAATGCATGAAACCCCTCCATATTTTTTTTACCTCACAATTTTATAAAACTGCTTACAGACTTTCCTACCCTTTAAATATCACCTATCAGTGGCACAATTTCAGACGTCCAACAATTGCTAACAAAAGCTTTGCACTTAGCTGTTGAGTAATTTACATTAACACATGTTAACCATCAATAAATACCTGTAAAAATCACTGAGGCTGATCAGATTAAGGAAGGTTATTTTGGATTTAATCTGAACTCTTAAAAGTCAGATACAGAATACAATGAGTTAAAGTTATACTTAAAAAGGAACTCAACATATTCTAAAGATATTGCACTAAACAAAACTAAAAGCAGCATTCACACTAAGCATATACTCAAATGCTTATAAGAGGAGCAATAGTGAAAACCTGATAAAATAGAAAAGTAAAGGTAGGACCTACATAAGAATCAACCACAGTTAGAAAAGAAAACAGCTGGTTTTGATGTACTAAAAAAGAACCTGGAAATTTCATCCAAAACATTTATTGCAAAAGATAATTACGTTTAGGGACAAAAAAAATATAACAAAACTGCCTCCCCAATCACTTATTGAGTTGTTTAACTCCCAAAATCAATTAAAATAATAGAATAATTTATGATAGCAAGTACATTACAAAATCCAAAGACACAGCAATTCTAACTTACATGTTTCCCAAATACTTCTAAACTTAAAGCTCTCACACAAACAAATACATGATGTTTAGGGCATGCTGACAGTTCTGTTGATCCCAGCGACCTAATCCTAGAATTGGGAGCAAAATGGAAATCAGTGGTCACATGCAAACTAAGTATGATGCTAGAAGCATCATGATGCGAGAGGGTGAACACTGGAACAGGTTTCCTGGAAAGGTGTTCGATGCCCCATGCCTGTCAGTGTTTAAAAGGCATTTGGACAACACCCTTAATAATATGCTTTAACTTTTGGTCAGCCCTGAATTGGTCAGGCAGTTGGACTAGATGATTGTTGTAAGTCCCTTCCAACTGAAAATATTCTAGTCTATTCTAGAAGTAGCACCTCTACAGAGTTAAGTGCTGGTAACTGAATTAATTCCTTGTGTACTGTGTCAATCTGATGCAGCATCTCTTCACATAGCTAGCACTTATTTTTTACTTAAGGACATAGATGCACTTTTGGAAAAGACAGTCAGAACACCTGATGGCACTCAATAGGACCAATATCTGTTGACTGGCTGAGGTCTTGAATCACAGCTTCCATTGACTGGCAGCACTGGTGTACTTTGAGACGCAGCAGACACCACCTTAACCACAACCATAAGCCTTGGTCTTCACTGATCTCAGTACTACTGACATCCTATAGCCTCAGCCATGCAGAGGCAGATGCTTTTGGCTGCCAGATCCTACTGCATCTAATGGAAGCTGGAGCCCAGCTAGCACCGAGCTGAGAACCATACTTGACTTTTGCGGCTCCAAGTTCAGCATTGAGTTGATGCAGTTTAAGGTGAAGATCTTTATTAGAGGTCTTTCTGTTTTCACTATGTTGTCAAATTCTCATGCATCCTTTGTTGATTTCCAAGCTAAACATCTTTACCATCTGCAATATAAGCATTCTTAATAAGACTGTGAAAAAATGTGTATGAATGTGCCTAACAACTACAGCTCAAAAAGCACTGTAGAGATCCAAAATTATTTACTGGAGAGAGTTATCTCCAGTGTACCTGTACTGCTCTGTTACAGTGAACAGTTTAAGTACCATTTGACTTCACTGCAAGTAAGAACTAGACTGTTATCTAGCGAAGTGGCTACACAGATGTAGAAAATCTAACATCTCAGGGTACAAAAGAAAAAGAACATTCAGCACCTGAACTAGCTGAAGTTAATATCCAACCTGCAGCCTTAAATTGAAAAAGCACACAAAAATACTAGAAGGCTAAGAAAATAAATACCAATTCCCTTCTTTTATCTCTTCAAGGTCTTCTATTGTACTACCTGAAAATACAACCTGCCTGCCTGCCTGCAATTATATATCAAATGCTACTTGAATGCAGTAAGCATCGCATTCCCATAATGATTGATGACAGATGTCCAATCAGGTTCTTGTTACCGGGGTCTGGAGCAGGCTGGGATCGGCAAAGCAGCTGCCAAAGGCCATAGGCAAAACTGAAGGAAGGAACAATGCAAATTCACAATTAGGGAGTCTCTGGGGTGTGGGAGGACAATGATTTGGCCTCTGAAGATTATTGCAAACCTGTTTTTGTTTAGGAGAGAAAAAAGCTTTATGTACTTTCAAGTTCCTGATGGATTTTTTGTCCCATAACTATTCTTTAGAACCCCTAGGCCACTGTATCAGCTGCCATATGTCTCTCGCATTAGACAGCCTGGACCTTTTCCATCAGCTGCAAGAAACTTTCAACACATCTGGTATAGGCTTTTCTCATCAGCTGCTATGAGCCTCTGTGCATAATGACTATCAATTCCTTCCGTTGGCTGCTATGGTCTTTGTGGACCCTAGTGAATCTCTCTTAGCAACTACAGCAGCCTTTCACAATATGTAATTAAATTAACATTTCTAGCCAGCATAAACCCTGTGACAAAGAAGTCATCTCAGTTAGTCCTTCCCCATTTTTTCCTCACTCCCTGCTCTTGTCCCTCCCTTCTGTGATGCCATAAGAGAAACTGGTATGACTGAAAACTAGCCTGAAAAAAAAAAAAGGAAATCATCAGCTACATCAGTTCCTAAACTGGTTGGTTTTATACAGTCGTGCTGAAGACAAAGCAGCATATGCCTGGAACGAGTGGCTAAGGATAGGGTCAGGGTGCTTTTTCTTTTGGCAACCGTGGCAGTTCATTCCAGCTCAAAATTTTAGCTGAACTATAACCTCAGGCTGTGATTCCACAACAGTTTACATCAACCTGAAATGTCACCCTTGAAGTCCCTCTCCCTTGCTCTGTTTCAGGAAATAAACTAGCAGGAAACTGTTCTTATAAGAGAAAACAAGACAAGTAAAAAACATTTGCTGATTTTCTTTGCCTGAGCTAGTTCATTGCAAGATCAGATGAGCATCAGTGTCAACACAAAAGATGAAGGGAAAGGATTGTATTGCAATCCCAGGGCCAAGGTGGGCAGGACCGCAAAAGCGCTGATGCAGCTTGGCTTCAGCTGCAATAGAACTGCTATTCCTATTTTTTTGCTAGAAATTTTATACTGTCACATCACTGAAGATCTGGTTTTCTTTAGATTCTGTCACCTGCAAAACTTCTAAAGAGACCTCAGGGGCATCACCACAAGGCCCTTGGTGAGGTCTATGATACCTGTTGTGGTTAGACGGTGATGAAATTTGGGTGTACCAATCAAACCAAAAATAATTTTGAGAAAAATATAATCAAGGTCCATTTTACAAATGAAAAAGCATTTTCATACCTCAATAAAACACTGTACATAGAACTACATTAAATGGGTATTTAGAAAACAATTCATAAATGGAATGTAATTTTCTCTATCAACAAGCAAAAAATAGATGGGGTGGTCTTTGATGCTGTGACTAAAAGAATATGTTATCAGAAGAGATATAATTAAGATTGAGGAAAAAATGGCAGTGACTAAAAATCAGAACTATTCCATTTATTGTAGGAGAATAATAGCTGAAAGATAAACAAACTTTAAATATTCAAAGCATACTTTTAAATTAAACATAATCTTAAGAACAAACCATTTAAGATTTTACACATCTGTCAAGTCATACTGCTTTTTTTGCACCTGAGCTATAAAAGAAGCCTGATTCTGTTTAACAATTAATTGAGAGATATTAACTACCACTTACCTTTGGCTAACGTACAGTAAAAAGAAAATGTCTACCTTGGGTAGTTTTCTAATGGTGGTGAGGAAATAATTATTCTGCTTCTACTGTCATGGTTCAAATCCCAGAGCTCAGGTAAAGATTAAAATTAATTTAGGCTACCTTGTAGTTAAAGTTAAAATAATATACCTGGTAATTAAGACAACAAACCACTGCAGAATTACATATAGCATGTGATTCCTTTTGTTTAAGCTTTTAGCACCATGTGGAAAAAGCTGGCATTTAAGACATCTGTAAAATAATCCCAATGTTAATCTGTTTTGATATAGCAGATGTATTTACATAAAACATAGCTCCTTATTCACTAGAAAAAATTCTGGACATAATCAACATCTGAAGGTTTTCATGCAAAAGCAAAATATTTATAATGAGAGATTACATAATAAAAAAGACAAGGGCAGACGATGAGAACACTTCAGATGTTTACATATCCCTATCTACATAAGGTGTTACACATTAATTGACCTTACCTGATAAAGAGCAGTTCAGAACACTAACCAAGAAAGACTGCTATCAAGTAGGAAGGAAGAAAAAAAAAAGAAAAAGCCATATTCATGAAAAACAAGTGCAAATTTTATAATATTGATCTCAAACTTGTCTGAGAGAACATAAAGGGAAGGTAGATAAAAGTCCTGAGAAAAAGAGTTCAACTTTAGTTATCTCAAAAGGTAAACTGCAGAGAATTGAAGACATAATGGTAGAAAATTATCACAAAGGTCTTAGGTTCCTGCTGAAGTGCAAAAGATTGACCTTACCTTACAATTAATTCATTCCTATGTTAAAAGCAAAACAAAACAAAAACCAGTAAGATAATTACCAGAAAGTGACTGAATATAGGAGAAAGAATAGACAGAATAGAAATGTTAAAAACCCTAACTTCAGTCAGAGCAGTAATTATGATTCCCTTAGGTAAATGTAGGTTTGAATGCACGTGCACATTACCCAAAAGGCCTGGTAAGAGTAAAGACTGACTCAGCAGAGCATAAAGGTCTAATATTGTAAATGACAGTAAGAAATCACGTAAAAAGTTGGTGGTTTTATCCCAAATGCTTAATAGTCGAATCATACCTGCTAAACAACCAACCTGAAGAAACATTTGGTCAACTTTATTTTAACATTAACACCTTTCCTCAGCAAAAGTGAAAATGACCCACTGTGGAAGAAATTGTGGAAGAAAGAGATCTAAAGCAATAAGATGTTCAAAGCTAACAGAAGACCTATAAGAATAAAGGTCCAAGACTGAAGGTCCATGAAGGGATAACAATATTCAGTAAATATGCAGTTAGAGCCTTGTTTTAACAAAATATTCAAAAAAGTTTAGCTCAAAAAAAAGCCACCCCAAACCATCCAGGTTGTGATGTGCCTGCCAGTATTCTGTTTTAGTAAGTAGAAAAACTTCCACAGTAGGATTAATTATTGAGCATACTACAGGAGGCTATTAATATCAGAAATAATTGCCTGCTACTGTTTGGTTGACTACCAAGTTTGCAGATTGGTCTGCTTTATTTGCCTCTCTATATTATGCCTCTTTTCTGCATTCAAATTCATTTGCAAGTGTGACCTAACACTAAAACAACTTTCATATGCTGATGATGTTTGTGTTACCAAGTTAAAAGCAACTGCATACAATTTCATAATCAAGCATAGACTTTGGTCCTGTATTTTATTTTAGAACTACATCCATTGTGTTACTTCACTTTAAGGAAATTCACCAGTTGGAAAAAGCAAAACTTTGAGGTAAGGTTGAGAAATGGCAATATTATATTATTGCTTTAAGTCAACAGTTTTAGGAAAGGAAAAGTTCCACATCATTATATCGCAGGCTTTTTTACCACTTCTGCGAATTATTTTAATTTATAAGCCCAAAGATTTTTTATTGTTTTGTTTATACAGTGTGTCTGAATTCAATAAATGAACAGGTCAATTATTATTGCAAAAAGACATTTTTTAAAATCACAAAAAAATTGTCACTTAAAATAATCACTGTTGTGAAACAGAGGCATTAAAGTACATATATATAATATTAAACACGTGAGTAATAATGAAGGATAACATAATAGCAATTTTACTATTTCCTAAATAGTTGCAATCAATCTGTGAACTGCTTTATTAACAGATAGTTGATAAAAACAAGTAATTAATCTCGTAAACTTTTTGGTTTTCTTAATTTCAAAAAAGTCAGCTTTCTACTGCCCCTGAAACCTTTGGCCCGATCACCTACTTCACAAATAAAATACACTAATACCAGTCAGAGAGAGAATCAGTCCATTTTGTCCCTTCCTTTCCTCCCAGCCTCCTTATAAGCTTTTGTGTTCATATTGGTTATGAACATCTATTAATGCTTTCCATCAAACAGTACCAAGCACCTGCCACCTGAATAGCCAGGTTCCTTTATGCATAAAATGTACATGAGAAATCTTGTAAATAATTATTTAAATGTACCCAAAATGTTTATATCTTCTCAGTGTTTCTTGGACATTATGACAATCTATTACATTCACACAGCTCAGCTCGTAAGTTGACAGACAAGTCCCATCAGACTACATGTTTGCTAAGAAAATCTGCTTTCATCTATCAAATCTGAATACTACACAACGGCAACACTGTTTTGTTCCATCGTTTAATAACTTAAATATTTCAATTGATGGTTTGTAATCTCACAAATTCAATTTTGTCAGATAAAAATAAATTCAAATAAAATTAGTCTTCAGATATTAGTTTCTCTCTAAAAAAACTGCTTATTGCTTTTTTAAACAGAAACTTGTAGACAAACATATTACTCATCTCTTTCATGAGAGTTAGTACAGAAAAATGCAGTGGCCCTCAAACACAAGTTTATATTTTATAATATCCTATTTTATTTCAAAACTCAGAATCAAGTTCTAGCAGAATATTAGTTTTTTTCATAAACAGAAGTTACATCAAAACATCTAAGCATGTACATACCAGTTTACTGATTATAACTATATCCAATAAATAGTCTTGCATGTATTATTCAAAAGATGCAATATGTTTACCTTCACTGCACAAAGGTCAAATAGAGAAAGTAAAGCATCTTTTTTTTTTTTTGTCACTTTATTTTAATAAGCTCATTAGTATTTAGCTGAGAAAAATATGTAGATTTCCCCTGAAGCTGCTTGACATGTTACTATCTTGCTTTAACCCACTTTTCTTAACTTCAGTTCCTTCCCTAAGTTAGAAGGAGAAAAACCTGTGACTTTCATGTTATGGAATTTTCTAGCAAATTCAAGCAAACTGCATTTCCTCTAGCTTTCATTCCATTTTTGCCGTATCTGTCACACATCTGGATTACCAAGCAAAAAAACATCTAAATATACTCTTGATGAGATGACAGTTGGACTTAAGTTCTGCCAAGCAATCATTAAACTGACCCAGATGACAGGTTTTCACAAACATACCATCCTTTGCTTTGAAAACATGAGACTGAGACCAAAATGGACAGAACATTTTACCTAAGAGCAATTAATGAGAGCAGTAAGAGAATACTCAAGAAGTCCCTTAATAATACCTTCAGAGATCTCCAAATTCAGCAAAATCTTTGCTAACCTAGTAAAGCTGCATCAATTCTTCATTTTTAATTTGGTCAAGAGAAGATGTTTTGAATTCAACAAATACATTTATTCTTGTTTTTCTTTACAGAGTGACAAAACAAAATTGCTCCAACTACTGTCTCCCATTTGGAACCAACGCAATAATTCAAAGACATTGGGAAGAGATTTTAAACTCTTACAGAGTTACTTATTGGTACAGTACTTATCCCAGATGTTGGAGATTTGATTCTAATCCTCTCCTCTGCAAGGGAGATGGGGATGGAGCCACCTCACCTCACATCCCTGAGATTGTCCCAGACCTCTATAGGGATGTAGGAAATTTTGGGGGATACGGTGTTCTCAGTTAATTTATACTGACTCTGTCCTGTTTTCATACAAAGGCAAATGGAGTCTCACTCGCTAAGGGAATACATAAGCACCAGGTATCTTATTTGCTGTTTTAATTATGTATAAGTCTACATAAAGTTAAACTGTCTCAAGCAGTGGAACATGGGGAGACTGAGTTGTTGACAATTTTTTTTTGGAACAGGATTCTGGGCAAAGATGAGAAGGATCTGAGACCTCATTTACAGCATATGTGTAAGTGTTCTTTCTTAAAGAGCATGCTGACATCCCTTTATTTTTTGTTGCAATTGTACAAATTCCTGTGGAATGCTTGTACACAAAGTTATCTCTAATTGGTAAATTCTGGTGTCTTCTTGGGAGGTGAGCTGAAATTCCCCAATATAGAATGGAGTCTCCAAGTTCCACATTTTAGTTGAATGACGTGGCACCCTCTATTTAGCCTCAGTTGCTAAAAGAAAAAGGGTAAACATTCCCCAAAAAATTACCTGGCAAATTCAAACTAAGTTGACTGAGTAGTTTTGATATTACCAGAAACAACATTTTAGCAATTTTCAGCAGATCTGTCATTCATTACAATATTCTTGCCCAGTTCTAATATTCAGCAGAACTATATTATCAAGCCTGCACTTACTTCTTAGTATCTTGATCATCAATAATTACATGAAGAAGTGACAGTTTTACATGATATATTGCATATCCAGCTACAAGCTTTTATGCAGTTTATACATAAATCCTTCCAAATCTAGCTGTTAACATTAAAGTCTTGTTTAATCACTCTTTATCTTTGTTCTAGCTGTTGTACAATATCATGCCAATTATTTTAAAATAGCGTTTAATGAGTTTTCTTCTGAGTTCCATTTCAAACTAAAGCTAATATAGCTAATATACTGTGTCAAGTGGTTAGCAGCAGCTATAGGTAACATGCTCTGCTTCTACATCTACTTTATGCCCTGGATTGGAAAGCTTAATAAAAACATGTCCTTTTCTTCAGAAGAGAGTTTTATTTAGAAACTAGTCCAGACTCATAAATGTGTACTGAGCAAAATACAGAGCTGATTTCATTTTCTTTGTATGTCAGTCTGCAACCTCCATATCTAGTCCCTGGCCTTTGCTGTTCATGGCTCTTGCTTGGCAGAAGCAGGCTGAAGCCGATTTGAGTCTTACAAATTTCCACTTTCCAGTGTTGTACATCCTTAGGGTTTCATGTTGGAAGGAGTGTTTTATATGAGCAGAGTCCTTTGGCCTGTGGGGTCCTAATTATGACTGAGACCCTGAGTGGGATATACCCCAACATTAACAGCAATTGCTTGTCCACCATTAAAAAATCCCTTCCTCCTGGCAGCTTCAACAGAGAAGCAAAGAACCAGTTGAGTATAAAGATTAAAGTACTCCCTGGTATCCACAGTTGGTCTTTTCAGGAGAATATTAAGACAATGAGAAGACTATTAAACTTGTCACAGTTTGAAATCATAGAAGGACAAAAATTAGAACTCATTTCCAAAGCATCAGCTTTTGACCAACAAATTCACTTGAAAAATAATATATTATAGTATAGTTAATCTTTATGTTTACTTATAGGCAATATCATATAACTTACTCTAAGAGTTCAATGATATTAGGTTATATACAGAAAAAAGTATAAGTATACACAGAAGTACTAAGGTCATTTTACACAGAATGGTTTATCTACTGAAAAAAGGACACTAGATATTAAGACCTTGTATAAAACAATCTATGAGAGTACGGGGGAGGGGGAAAAAAATCACCAAATTAAATAATTTATACCTAAAACCAATTTCTGGTATGAATTACCATTAGCAATTGTCTTCCATATTCCAGGGTAATTTGGGGGGAAATTCTGAGGGATTATTTGAGATATACAAAAACCCTACTATTTTCTTTTAACCCATTTTCACCTCAGATATTCTTGTTTCCATATGACCTTTAAAGTAATAAAGGAATCATTGTCAGAAACAGACACCAATACTGAATGTATTAGAAAACCTTGTTCAAAAGGATTCAAGTTCAGTAAGTTAACTGAAATCAATACAAATTCAGTTTTCAACCAGAAATGAGCCCTACATGGACAATTATGAAATTAAGTAAAATTAATCCCTTGTCTTGGGGAACTACTACTGTTAATTGGGATCAAAATTTGACTTACTGTCCTACAAGCAACTTTTTTATAAACTCTGTATTAGCATCCATTAATAAATCAGTAACAGAGTTTATAAACAGCAGCGTTAACAGAATAAATAGGGTCGTTAGTTAATGAATAGACAACCTTATCTCATTTACAGTTTGACTGTATCACCTACAAGAGATACTTGATACACATACAGTAAATACACAACCATACTGTTCATTATTTTTGCTTCTATACTATATATAGAGAGCACCATACTATAGTAACTATCTGGTAATGATGGTATTATCACTTGATAATCTCGCACTTTTAATGAGACTTTCTGCTCATTAATGTTGCCTGTAGAAATTTTTCACTGAAAAGAGTATCTCACAGCAATTCAGTGCAACAGAGCACATTTTTCCAAGGATTTCTCAATTAAAACATGACACCAGTTTTTTATTAATGTCTTCAATAGAGAGCTCAGTAAAAAAACAACAACAAAAAAACCCTGCTATACTGCTTTTAATTTAAGATAAACATTTTATGGCCAATACGAAATAAATTTCATAGATAGAAAAACTTGGTTTAGAGACTTAACAAAGACTTTCCTGCATGAGTAGTATTATGTTTGAATGGTAATCTAACACAGCTAGTGTTTTCTTAATGTCCTGGGGAGCCTGATCATTGTAAATTACCTGTGACATCTCATTAATCCTCTTTTTCCTCACAAACGCATAATTAATGGTAACATTGACAATAATACACAAATTAGCTAAGTGACGCTTTATGGTGTTGGTTTTGATTAACGTCAGGAACCCAAAAATGACATTAATGTAATGCAGATCCCAAAAGGCAACCCGCACTTTGACCTCAGACATACATTTTGTTTGCACCATCACAAAGATTAATCCTTCCCTGGATGAAGACAAGACAAAACTCTGGCCACTGGCATTGCGTGCTGGGCTGTCGCTGAAAAACAAACTGCCTCAATTGCATTTGTTTAAGAAGGAAATCTTAATGCATAGAAAACAACGGCTTAGTGTCATTTCCTATTGTCTTGTTAGGACAAAGATAAATGAGCTACTGTCATGATTTAGATCAACTGCTTCTCTGCTAACTTCTATTATTTGCTTATTTATGGACTAGTGTTTAATTAAAAGCATACCTAGATAGAGAACTGCACAATAAAGTTATTAAAAATGGTTTCTTACTTAATACATGCTTATTTAGGGGATCGACGTGTTTAAACTAGCCACATGCTGTGGTAGACACAACACTGACATTATAGGTACGAACAGGTAGTGCAAGAATACTAAAATGAAGTCATATTCTTATCCTAGCTTGAACTAACAGGATAAAAGGTACAATTTATCCCAATAAATAAAAAAATACCAAATGTTTTTCCTATATATATTAATTTTTTCAGAATATATATTTATATTTATACATATATATGTTTAACTGAAGGTATCTGGCTCAAAACAGTTAAAAGCTCCATTCCCCAATTTAAAACCACTGTTTGCACCTACCTCACCACCTTAGAAATGAAGGTTAATTATGACTATATACTCTTTTTAATAAATTCATAAATTTAACTCATGATACAGAATGCACTAAACCACAAAGAAAGCCATAATTATTTTGTAATGTATAGCAGTCTAGTTTTCTTCTAGTAAAGGAAATTCTCTCATCACTTCTCTCTCATTAAACCTTCTGCTGAAAAAACTTGTCTGTAAAAAGTAATGAGTGATTTAGTTAGAGTTAACATTTTTACATTCGTTAGATTTTGTTAGTAAAAAATGATAAGCAGACTTTCCTAAAAAGTGTGGAACAGTATTTAGATTTCCCATTGCAATAAAATACAAGACTGTCTTCAATTAATGAGATCATTTTTCTTTGATATCTCTACTTTTGTACTGGTTCATTAATATAGACAGATGAATAGGTGTGGGTTTATCATGAACATGACAGAAAGGAGGAAGGAAAAATTATACAATACTATAAATCACAAAAAGATTTTAACACTACAAATACAAACAGAAATTAGTAGTTCAAAACTGAATAATAAAAAATGTACCAGGTAGATAAAACATTTTCAACACCTTTAATGTCTTGATTATAATAATACGTATACAACATAAATAACATACAGATTGTCAGCTTTTTAGCTTTCAAATGTCTTATCAGCTGATCTTAACTGCTGAATTTAAAACTGCAATGGACACTTGAAATAACTTGTGTAGCTTGTCAACATTATTTTTAAGTTTAATTTCTCATTAGTGTAAATTTTAAAGTATTTTATGCAAAACATACCAAACTTTCTCCAACTCACAAGTACATTTTAAAGTGCTGTGGAATTTAAGGGGCAAAAGGGAATCCCATAGAGGCCATATATTTACTCTAACTAACCAAGACATAAATCCAGATTACTGCAATAAATTATTTTTATTATTTGAACAGAGTAAGTACAGTATCACATTTGAAAGACATTTGAGTTTAATTCATATCTTAAAATTGACAAAGATAAACAATCACAGCTACACCAACTGAAATGCACTAATGTATACAGGATATACAAGCTAGACCCAGGAGCGGAGACAAATCTGTTCTTTATATCATCACTGTGGCATAAGGTCATTCAAAATGTAATTGTACTTCTTTGTAAAACATAAAAAATTGTCTGGTTGGAGCTGCAAATTTTAAATGGCTTTGTCTGTGTAGTAATCCTTTATCAGCTTGTATGAGCCTAGTAATTCTTTGTTTCATACACAATTTGCTGGCAGACTACAGTAACCATTTGCTACTTTTACTTTGCTGAATTAATATTCAGCCAGATACAACAAACACCTCCGAAATATATGTCTGGAAAGAAACCAGCCCACTTTTAACCCTTCCAAGTTATTTCCATTTCCTCTTCACCATAGGTATGATTAATATTACCCTATTAGCCTGACCATGTCATTTTATTCTTTCAGTTCCGTGCCAGCCTTGTAGAAAGCCATCTGTCAAGAGATACATTTATAGAAATTATTTGTTTCAATGTTTAAGTGCTGCACATTGACTTTTAACACTTAAAAATGTTTACAGCAAACTGATTTTTAAAAGCCTATAGAATTGTCTGCACATGTGTGCATATGAAAACAAGTTAGTCTGTAAGGAAACATAATTTTCTCACAACTCACCTAACACTAGTACTCTCGCAGTTTCAAGAAATCTTATTCTAAAATATCATCTTATCAGAGTTGTCTATCTAAAATTCCTGTTTGTTGTCATATCTTGAAATTTAAGATCTGCTTGAATTGTACAGCTGAGTGATATCTATGGTTAAGGCATTTCTTTATTCCACAGTTTTACACTAACCTCATTAATACGACAGGTCCAGAAGGCAAAAAATAGCTATGTCGGTTTAAGTTTCCTTTATAGTTTAACACCATCAAAATATTTCCATAAATATGAAAGAACACATAAATTGGTTAAATATGGATTCAGTTTTATCTCAATATTCTGCAGTTCATATAAATATTTGCAAAAAATAAATACAAAAGCTATATGCTATTAAACACACACACACACACATAGAGGCACTTTTCCCCAGTTGGATTTAACATCTATGTCTATAACTCTGTATTTCATCACAGAGCACAACATTGTATTTTCAGAAAAGATACTCAGCATGTCATGTCAGTATCTTATATAACCTTTTACATATAGCTAATTCACAGAAGAATGGCTTTCAGAAAAGCACAACATCCTACATTTCAAGAACTTAATACTTATTTTACCTCAATAAACAATTATTTCTTACAGTGATGGAAGAAAATAGTTACCATTTTAGACATGTCAGCATTTACCTGTTGCTCTATGAAATACTGCACAGTAACAAAATGCTTAGTTACTTAACCTAGTTGTGAGTTGAGTAGATATTTATACAAACATTCTTTACACATTCATCTGCAGGTGTTTCAATTTGTTATTTAAATAGTAATAAAAAAAAATTAACATAAAATCCAAACCACATGATGCACACATGTATGTTTTGGGTTTTTTCCCCATTTTTGAGGGGAGAGGTAACAACCCTATTGAGACTGTACTTTATGAAGGACTTTAATGAGATTTCTGACTATATTTTTTTACCAAGAATGTCAAATAAGCTTCAAAAGCAAACGTAAACTGTAATGCAAGTGACGCATACTAAAAATAACCTATAAATCTGTTCATTCTGTTTAGATAGTCTCCTGAGTTGTAAAAAGTGAGACTGCTTAGCTTTATTAGACATTTTGGAGAAAACTAATTTTGGGGAAGTAGGCCACTGATAGTATTATACTGTTCTAGTGATTTACAGTGAAGCCATCTATTTTCTAATCTTCTGTAGTATCTTAGTAATAATTAGGCAAACTTCTAGCAAGCCTTTTTCAGGAAATTCTTTAGACAGCAATAAACACATAACCTCCTAATAAAAAGGATATACATAATTTTATCTTTTAAACTAAGGATATGAACAAGCTATGTTTTGCTAAAACAAAGCTACACAACATTAAAAAAAAGAAAAATTCCATTCCATTTTAGCCTGTCAAAGCAGTTCCAGTGTTTCCCATAACACAGCAGCTATATCTTAATACAAACCTGCTTATTGAAGGATTATTTTAAAAAAAGTAAAGAACACAAAAATTTGTGAGAAAGCAAGCTGTAAAAGTTCTACATTTCAATTTATGATATTACTCTTTGAAAAAAAATAAAAGAAGCAATTTTGAAAGCTGCACCACATTATATGAAAAAGTACAAATAAAGGGGAACAGATTTTAAGCCCTCTTGTGTAATCTGAGAGCTTTAAAATCTCTTCTTTCCACATCTGAAAAATGATATTAAGCAGTATGTTAACATTGGCTGCATTTTTGTGTGTTTGTGCCCAAAGCGACAGCACTCTAGGGCTTTGTTTTGGGATATCTTAATCAAACCTAAGAATGGATAAGCAGATCTACACAGAATTACAATATCACTACTGAAGACAGACAAGGCTCAAAAGCTAGGACCAATCCTTCTAGTCTTTTTAAGAATATAAATTGTAAAAATTGTCATACCATGTTCTTTCTTATTTTCAAACCAAGGCATACAGCATATAATGAACCATTTTAAGAAAATATGATGGCTGAAGGTTTTCTACCTTCGCTCCAGTTCAAGATAAAAGTGTAAAACAGCAGGTTTAGTGTGATAGTTATTATAACCATAATACTCTATCTAGTAGACAGTGCCAAGAAGTCATTAATGCAATATATATCTCTTTGATTTCTAAAATGCTGAGTTAATGAGCCAAATTTCACTGTACCTTGTACTTACAGTGCTGTCATTTTTTTATAGCTATCAACTAAAAATAGTATGGTAGATACTAAACAGGCATTTCTTTTAGTGACCTCTATTTTGTTAATCGTATAGAAAGTTTTTAAAAAAAACAGCTTAAAGGCATTTTCATTCTTTTAATTCTGAGTGTATGTGTGTGTCTATGTGTATGCATCTACAGTTTTTGGGGAAAAAAAAAAAGTAATTTTTTGCACCTTCATTCAAAATTTCATTGGTTACACTAAATGAATTCTCAACTATCTTATTCAGATTTTCCAAATCTGGGGAAGAACTTAACTCCTATGTTAAATGTGACTCATCAGTATAAAATTACGTGTAACAAACTGTAGTATCCAGTCTTTTTTTAATAATCACATACATAAATTCAGATAAATAAATATTCTAGTATTTAGTGTAAAATGAAATCTATGATCAGCATCGGAGAACTAATCACTGAAGCCCATGACAGCAAGGACTGTAGTAGTCTGCTTCTGGTTGCATACAAAATGAAAAAAACCCTAGCATATTCAAATAAAAAACTAGATGAAACTGAGAAAATGTGTGTGGCTTACTGAATATGAAGAAAAACGATAAACACATATGCACCCACAAGAAAGAAAAGGCAACTATGCATTTAAGAAAGTAAAAGCTATCAAATATGTATATCTATATAGAACATGTGGAAAACTTAGGAGGTCCATTTTCAATAGCTATCAGTTGAGATAGCTACTAATATGGTACTTCTCTGTAATATATTAATATTCGATGTAAAAGTGACACTGTGGGCTATAGTAAATTTGCTAACAATCTAATGGAAATGCAGTGTGAGTTTAAAGGGAAGAAAATAAAAGGAATAGCTGGAATGCATGCTCTAAGACTATTGACAATAATTTTCCAACCTGTCACAAATTACGTTTTAGCTACTGTAGGGTATGTATAGGCTCGTCACAACTAATAACATTTTTCTTTCATCAGGTTTGTGTTAACATTCTGCAAATCTGAAATGTTTACTGTAATGAAGTAATGCATTATATAGATAGCATATGGTTGCTGGCTTTGTTTATATCATTTTTAAATATCTGAAAGGACTGCTTGGGCTAAAGAGTAATGTTATTGCTTCCACAGTCAGTTGATGGGTTGTTTAATAGTATTTTAAATGTTTGTTAATGATAGTCTCAAGGAAACATAAAAGCACAGAAGCAATGCAGAATGGCAATATCACAATAGTTACAAAGATTAAAATGCCACTAGGGGACAGTAGAAAGTCACAAAATGAGGTTCTGCTGAAGAAACCAGAACAAAAGGCCTTTCTTTGTCAAAAAAAGAAATCACAAATATGCATTTCTAAATAAAAATCATTTCACATGTGAGGGTTTTAAAATTCTGCATTAAATAGCAAGGTGGAAACTGGGAGACACTTGCATGAGTCTATTTTTAGGTCTTGTATATTTATAGCCATGCATTTTAAAATATGCAGCACTTCCCCTTTAATAAGAATAAATTCAAGTGTGAAATAATTTATTTGCAGCACTTTTACAGTACTGTGAAGTTCTTAAAATCCAAAAGGTATTCACCATTACACATTAATGCAAACATACAAATTCACCTTTGTAATACTGGTAGCTTACCTGGCAATAAAATGATTAGATAATGTATGACATTGTGATATTTATTAAGCAATACGAATAAATGTCTAGAATTTTAATAAACTTTAGAAAATGGTTAGGGAAGGTCTGCTTTGTTATGGCTATCAATGTATGGGCATGCTCCTTTGTGATGACATCAAAGGTAGTATTCACTCAAGAGCAGGGCAATGCTCTTCAGAAGTTCATACTAGATTCCAGTATTGATATGCTGAATCCCTGCACAAACAAAAAGCAAAGTACAGCACTACTTTATCTGGAAAAGAGTATCAAAATCCTGTAGTTAGTAATTATACATTCTTTTTCTTCATTCAGAATATCAGCCATGGCCTCCAAATAATATCTCACAGACTAGAAAGCTTGGTTCAGATATTTGTAGTTACACAACTTTCACAGCTTATACGAAAATATTCAAAGCTAATAAAATCAGAGGAATCTGCTGGGCTGATAGGTCCTTCAGCTCACATGAGTACAGGAAGAAAATGTATATTTCAGAAGTAATTCAAAATTTTTCATTTCCAAAGCACTGCATTTTGGCCTAGAAATTATCTAAGTATTGGGAGCACCTAATCCTCAGCTGTCTTTCACAATACATAGGAGATTATCGGATAGCTATGTAGCACATCGTGAATTATTTTTTGTTTATCTTGCACACAAAGAGGTTGCAATTGCTGAAAGATTATTCCCATTCCAGAGTGCTAAAATGCAGACTCAAAACAGCAATGCAACTCTGTCTCCTCACAGCCTTATAATTCCAGCCATCTCATAGCAGTGTCATGAGCTTGACTACATAACAGACTATGATATAATTAAGCATTTGAGTGAAAATAGTAAATCTAAGTAGTGTTGTTCTATAATAAGGGATGGGACTGTTTTCAAATGGAAAACTTAACTGACATACCTTTATGTGTCTGCAAGAGAGTGGTGAAGTCTAATGAAGCAATGTACGTGGAGCAAATACATAGAACAGGTAGACAAACAAACACCCTGCGCTTGAAAAGACAACTCTTGTACAGCAACACAGAAGGAAAGAAAAGGGGGGCTGGGGGGGGTGGTGCGGAAGGGGGGAAAGGAGGAGGGGGAAATGGAGGAGAGGATGAAGGGGGTGAAGAGAGAAAGGATGGGGGGAGGTAGGGAAGGCAGAAGGGAGAGAGGGAGAGAGGAGAAAAAAAGAGAATCATCTAAATTAATTCTGAATGTCAATAATAATTTGTATCAGACACCATATGCACAGAGAAGACAAAAATTTCAACGTATGCTAAAATTCATAGGCCAACGGCATAGGCAATGGACAGTCTAGAACTACAAGCCCATTTCTCAAACAGTACTGTAAAAACTTTTTAATTGGTCTTGCATTTCAATAACTGGTTTAATGAAGTGTCCCTCAAGGTAAGTACATATATCACGTGACTGAAAAAAAAGATATTAACTTAAGCTCTAATACTTCACGAACAGTAATTTTTCATACGAGTTCGGATGTTTTTCTTCTGAAAATTTGAAAAAATGTTTCCAATTACCTGACTTCTAGGAATGCAACAGGGGGTATTACCTTTTCAGTCACTATTATATCCTTGGAAACCCAGATAAGATGTTTACTCTCAGGAAAAAAATGTATTTGGAGGTCAAAAGAACTTCTAGGAAATGACCCAGGCAAAACACTTCAGCCAACAGAAGACTTCTTCAAGCACTTCCTCAAACCCTCTGAACTGTGGTAGTATACAAACACACTCTTAAATGGTTTGCTGAACAGCATAGACTTACGATGCATTTTAAAATTGTAATTAAGCACATTAAAGTGTTTTACTAAATTAAAACTCAACTCCTAAAAGGTAAAATGTGCTCAGAAGCAACTGATGTCACTGAAATCAGTCACTAAATACATAAAACAAAATAAATAGAATAAAGCCTGAAACTACAAGTCACTCAACAGTAAATGACTCTGAAGTTCCTATAGTTTTGTGTTGAAGTCCTCAGAATTTTACGGACACTTCACAGAAGTGATACCTTAGCAGTACAAAGGTTCAAAGTACTAGCATCTTGTAAAAGGAACTAGTATTCGGGAAAAGAGTGAAATCACTAATTCAGGGCTAGTGACTATTTTTGTACTCGGTTTATTTTAAAAAAATCAGATTCACAGATGTTTCAGACAGGCTGATGCTTGAATCCTTCTAAAACAGTATCTTTGTGCCTTTAGTGTGTGTTTTCAGCATTTTTTTTTTCACTATATTGGACTTAATGTCTTTAATCAGTAGATGATTTGTGCTCACTTTTCTCTTAGCTTCCCACAGTCACTTTTTAAAACACTCTACCCACAAAGAGTACTTCTTCCAATTGTCTCTCAAACAAGACTGTTTTGCTGCAATACTTCCTTCCTGCTATTCTCAAAACTCATCCTCACACTGTTGCGTCCCTCCCCTACCTTCCTACCTCAAGAGTCTCACTGAACTAATTGCTGTTTTTACTTTCAATGTCACATGGCTCTCTGATGTCATTTCTTTCCTTGCTCTTCTTGTTTTTCCATGCTTGCATAGTCGCAGAAAACCACAAAATAACGTAAGGACTTGTGATTTGGTATTCGCCTATAGGTCAAATTTAGGTTTTCCTAAATCAGGATCCACATTTGTAATAACTTAGGATCTGGTGCTTTGATGTGTTCAACTGTAAGCTAATTCTCTCAGAAGGATTATTCCTTTACAAATTAATTTAATTGTAGGCTGTAGCTGCTTTTAACTGAGCTCTGAAATGTCAATATCGTTTGTGAAAAATAAAGGTCTATCCCTGTAAGAGGCACTTTGGGCGAGATGCTGTTGTCTGTCTTAGTGTATGAAAAAAACAAATGGATTTACACACAATTATCAGAAAGACATGGTTTGGAAAAATATTTTGAAAACTGTGGCAATATCAGATGTTAAATACAAACTAATATTCAATGTCCTATAACAAATTAAGGAACCTAGGATACTCTTCTTTTTTTAAAATCTCTGTTAGTGTTTTATTTCATGGAAAATATCTTTTTGAGAAAGTAACTTGTTTCTCTCTACTAAAAAAAGAAAGCAATCTGGAAAAAATAGTGTAAACATGCTAAAACTTTAATCTACTCATCTCGCATTTAATTCTAGGTACATGGAAAACAATGGATAGTTCTGATACAGCACCTGATTGATATTTCCAGGGTGTGAAAACCTCCACCACGAGATTAGGCTGATATTGCATATTCAAACACATACAATGATATATTTGTCATTGCTATTGACCTTTATCTCTCCAGTTTCCTGACAACCTTCTACAGTTATTGACATTACAAATACCAGTGACAACGTGCAGGGCAAAGTATAACCTTTCATTTACCTTCATGTCCCTCAAATGACTCACATAGGTAGTTTCAACAAAAGCTGCAAACAATGATACTGTTGATTTTTTTTTCTTAACTTGCTAAAATGTTTTCCATTTTCCTCTTGTTCTCTGAAAATCATGCCAATAACTCACTACAAAGGAAACGATTTCAAATGAATACAGGTAATTAGAAGTGTCAAGAAATCAGCAGAGAGTAGGGTGTCTGCCATCATTTCTGTGGAAAGAGTGCCAGATTCCCTTTCAAAAAGGTCTTTGTCATTTTTTAATAGAAGGTAATTAATGTAGACTACAGTAAAGTGTACAGGATCCCAGTCACTTGTCTTTCTTTCCTTAGAAATGGGACTATAAAGATGTTTTGATTTCTAGAAACAATCTTCTGAGGTTATTTAAAAATGACTTTTAATTACAAGCATAGTCTTTTTAGTCTTTTCATTATTTTAAAAAGCAAGAAGAGGAAGAATTTGGAGAGGGCACATTTATAAAGATGAAAAGAAAAAAAGTTTTATTTTAAAAAGTCCAGAGCTAAGTAAGTAGTTTGTTTCAAAAGTGACAGGATGATTTCACATAACTGATAGTATCCACTGAGGAGAAGACTAAAAACAGATCCGAACATAGAAATCTATCCACTAGTAGCTCAACATTCAACTATCTGAATACAGAAAGGTGAAATGGCAATGATTTTGTAATGAAAATTTATTTTGCGAAATGGTACATACTAGTGATAACAAAAAAGAATTATTTTGCTATTTTGACAACCATACCTCTGACAGACAAACCCAAATCATCTTAGACCTGTACAAAATTTAAGATTTCAAAGAAAATTGTGTACTTTATGGAAAACTATTTATTCTGAAATCTAGAAAAAATATGGGGCTTATGTTTTTAAAAAAATGTGTACAGTAAACCAGAAAGTTGAATCGTTAAGGCATTAGTGCACTGAGATCAGTAACTTTCCTTCACGAGGAGTTAATGCCTCGTGACGAAAGAAAACAACCAACCCTAATAAAAAGTATTTAACAACACATCTAATCAACTGGGTAATCCTAGTATGCTACTAGTATGAAGAATTACAGACGTTCTTTGCAGTCATAAAATTATACAGAACTTTTCTGTTTATAATTACAATATTTCCCCTCTTTCCCTTCATGTTTCCTATGATATGTCTGCCCTCCCCAACCCTTGATGACACAGAGAAATAACCATTGAATTAAAAGATGAAAATGTTTCCTCTCTTTTCTGTTTCATTATGGTGGACAGCTAGAGGGCCTCAAAATTGTATTTGTATTGATACAGTGAGGTATACCAATACAGAAATTTTATTTTAAACAAAAGACCAAGTTTAGTGAATGTGGTTAAGCACTGTGAAACACGGACATCAAAACTTTTTTGATAATGGAAAAAAGGTCTCGAAAATATGGAAGACTGATAACAAAGCATAGTGTATGTAAGAAAGAATATCACAAATTTTAACTTTGCATTTCCATCTGTATATTCAGTAATAGAAGAAAGTTATAATAACATTTACCAACACTGTTTATTTGTGTTACAATGAGGTCATCAGTTTGGATTTTAAGGCAACATAGACATCTAAAAGGAAGAAGCTGACAACCTTCTGATTTATGTAAATCAAGCCTAACACATTTCATAGTCTGCATGTCACTGCCAACAGGAATTAAAAAGTAGTAACAAACATAAACAGCTCTCTGCTTTGTGGTTCAGAAAATAGTTGATAGATCTTAGGGCAGAAATTCCCAGAGTCTTCAGTTCACGTCTTTTCTTCTGGATCTGCAAACTGACATTTCCTACTGCATGTGTAGATTCACAGCTGCAGGCACCCTCTCATTGGGAATTGCTTCTACTGTATGTTAAAATCAATGGAAAGACTTTCACAAATTCTAGTAGGCATTATACTACTTTCTACAGTGATAATATCCAGAAAAGGTGCTACAAGAAATCATAAAGGTTCATTGCCTACTCTACAGTTCTGAAGAATGAGAATTGGAGAACCACTGTTCTTCATCAGGCTTAATTTGTGTTTCTAACTCCCTTAAGCATGAGTGGCAAAGGTTGGAAAGAGTAGACCCATATATGTATTTTAACATTAAGAAGGAGTTCAAACCTTTGATCTTGAGACAAATCTGGCAAAGCAGCAAGAGTACTATTTCAGATCAATGTGTTGTAGAGCAGTGTACTTGAATATTAAATTTACTGAAACAAAATGCTGCTAGAAGTTGAGGCAAAACTATTGTAAGCCTATAAATAAGAAAAGGCTTTTGTCCTAGGAAGCCATGAAATTAAGTAGAATAGTCAGACAATACTTCTGAAAATTTACAATTATTGTACTCCAGTTTTACTTCTCAAAATAGGTTAAAATTTGAATTTAGTTTATTACTGGGCTAAAATCGATAGCATGGTAAAATTATTATAGAAAATATAGTAAACTACAACTATCTATTGCAGTGATACCACATAATTTCTTAAAAGAGCATCAAAGTGAGCAGGTAGCTTAGCAAGTTCTCTATTACAGTCATAGCTTTGCCATGAGCCACTGGCATAAAGTAATCCTAACCACAGCACAGCTGTCAAAGGTGTTAAATGAAGTCAATCAGTAATAGTCTGATATATAAATTTAGAACACTCCTCTAACACTTATAAGACCGGGTGCAAGTTTGGGTCACTATTTTGCAATATCCTAAATGTGTGACCTAACACTAATTGCTTATCTTGAGCAACTGTCTCAAGATCTCTGTGCTTGAACTATCCCACTGTGTGTAAGACAGCAGCTCTCCAAATGTAATACATTAGTAATAGTATTAAGACATTTAAAAATTGCACATAGCTGGACGCAAGAGCTGGAAGCTGCTACTTCAGGGAATGGGAATGACCACTGGCAATATAACAGATAACAGCGGTATCTAGCCAGAAACTGAGAGTTAGGTTTGTGACACCTCAGGTGAACATCTCACTACTGAACTCTTTCATCTGTCTGCTGGACCAATTAAAAGTCGAATAGCTCATAGAGGAGCAAAAAAGCTACACCCCCCCACACTCATGTCACTAGCTGGGAAGTTCAGCTTCTCACACTTGGGAGATGGGTAACACAGATTAAAGAGACAGCAGGGAAACACAAAATCGTGGCCAACAGACAACTGATTATTTAAAGATCTTTGTCAGTTTGGTAGAAAATTCTGCCCTGGGCCTAAAAAACGTGTATCTGTCATAAATTACATTATAGCGGATATGCTTGAGAAAAAGTTTCCACTGAATCCCATTTCTATTCCAGTAGGTTGGTTTGTTTTACAAAAACACATTTAGTCCAAGAGAAAAACAAAAAAAAAACCTACAACAAAAAACAATGAAAGTCAAAACTAGCTCCATTCCTATTATTCTACTCATCTCCAAGTATAACAAAAAGCATAATGGGAGCTGGGCTGAAATTTACAGAGAGACAATAGGCTCTGCACCTTTTGACATTCACTCATATTCTTGTCCACTCCTTACTTATAGCAGAGACTACAAAGATACTTTTTAATTGAAATGGGAACTTTTTAATATAAGAAAACAATTCCACTTTGAAAATAAGTATATACAATGAGTCAATTATTTCATAATTATGACAAAGTGTATGAATTTTTGCTTTTTATAGCTTGTTAAATATTTCAAACAAATGCCGTATAAATATTACACGGAATATGTAGAACTTATTTATGTATAATCAAATATGTTGAAAAATATACTAAGATCTATACTTTCAGTAGGTTTTTTTTCCCCTTAACAGATTTCATGAATTACCAGCAAAGATACCAGTGGTTGTGTCTTGCCAGCTACTAACATAGAGAAAGAAGTATGACAGACCTGGAATTGTGTGTTGAGCATGCAATTTTTGTTTTCATTTATAGTACTGTACCAGATCAACAGAAAGGGAAAGGTCTGTATTTTATGATAAAAAGTAAACACAGTGAACATTTAACTACGATGATTTCCCTGCCAAGTTATTTTAGAGTCTCATTCATGCACAAAAATCAGTGAGTTTTGTAATGATAAATCTATTTCTTCCACTAAAAAAACATGCTTTTTAATGAAATCTATATCAATATTTCGCAGCCCAAGCATATTAAAACAACATCAATGTTTTGAACCTGCATGACATAAAAAAAAGTAGATGGTCACAAAGATGTGAGTGTCCTTCGAGCTGTTTACACTCATGCATCCCAGTGGAACTGTTACTTTTTGAAGGATGACAAATAAATGAAACAGGAAGCTGGTTTAAATTGGTATTGGATGTGGCCTCAAAACTTTTCCTAATTTGCTTGCTACAGAAGTACAGCTTTCACTACGCCACTGTTCAGCACAGTAGTAAATACTGTCTGTTTCTTCCTCTGTGTGTGTGGGTGCATGCGTGCATGTATACTTCTAAATACCATGTAGGTGGAATGAAATTTCCAATATTAACAACAATAAGCAAATACAGCTTAGTATTATTTACTCCATTTGCCCTTCGTGCAAAGTGCAGGAGCACTTGGAATGTCAATATAGTTGAAAAACACCCTGCAACCTATTGCATTTCCATTCTTATCAAGCCAATTTTTTGAAGACAAGAGAAGGACACAATCCTTGCAGTTGCCAGCAAGTTCTATAGATTCACCTGTTTTAGGTCAATGTGGAACAATTCAAGCATTTTTAACTACTGAGTGAGGACAACTCTTTTTTTATATTTTCATTCAATTATGTGGGTATTCTTCAATTTAATAACAAGAAACAACATCTAATAATAAGATGATTAATAATATTTAATAATATATAACATTTAATGACAAGATTAATATCTGATAATAGAATAAAATCTAAACCTAAGGTTAAATAATAAGAAATAACATCTAACACATAAGTCAATGTCTTAAAGTGAATTTTGAAAAGGAGTTAACGAAACAGTGCTAGCAATTTCAGCTGTCGAGGTATCAAACTAATTCAATGTGAATACAAAACTATGTCAAAAGAAACTCCCTACTTAGATTAGCAACAAAATTGGCCCCTGCTACAATATTGCAAAGAATATCAATCATTATCTTATTAATTCCAGAAAATACAGGTACAAAGTGTTGCCACTTAGTATTACCAAGAAATTCTAATTTTCCTGGATATTCTATTTATTTCAAATTTAGTAAGTTGCTATAGCTTTCACATCTCCTCAAAGCCACTGAAGTGTAAATGCCTGGGAAGAGATACAAAAATCTTAACTAAGGTAAAACTAGAAATACGAGCACTGAGTTTAGAATTAGCAGCAGAACAATAATTAGAGCAGTACTAGGACATCTGAATCAGTGTGGAATCTAGGAAGATCTTTTCAGTGGTCTCAGCTTCTTCATGTGTAATAAGGAATTATCCCTCCCATTTACCTCAAACTGTTACAGAATTAATCACATGATTAAGGGAGATCTGTGAATCGCCTTGTACATGTAAGTTCTAAGGATCTTTAAACAGGAAATTGGGAGGTTTGACTTCTTTAAGCTTTGCATTTTTGCTTTTCTGAATTCATACCTAAAAAAATATTTTTAGGTTTTAGATTAGAATGAACTCAAGCCCAGACACTTTCATATACCATTTTAACATAACGTACCTAGAAATATGCAAAATTAAACCCAACTTCTCAATGGTTTTCCATTTTTTTTTACATTTTACTCAGGATCTATCGTTACAGTTTTGCTCAGAATAAAAAATGGATAGGCTTCTTTTCAGTTGGATAACTGAAATACAGTGGATACAGTCCAAAGCAATAGAATTACCGAAAGAAAATATTATTCTTGTTAAGTAACAGCAAAATAAACTCAAGTTTCATCTCTATTTTGGCCTCACACCTAAATTCTAAACTTATCCACGTCCAAATACAGCTTTGTTGATTGTAAACAGACAGACCAGATATACTTGTCTCTTCCCCCACACCTTCTTACTCTCAAAAACATTCCATTTAATGGAACAACAGACACTAAATACATGCAGAACAAGAAAAGGGCCATGTAGAGAGAAGGAAGGAGTGTAAGATTTTCATTACGAACAAATATAACAGAAAACAGTCTTGGGAAATTCTATTATTCTTCTAAAGTCTACAGCTTATAGCAATCTGGTCTAATGGATCAGAAGGATGAAGTTCTCCAAACTTTACGTAAAAATAAATAACCTAATAATTTGAAGACTAGAAAAGGGAAACTCTGCCTCCTACATTGGTTCAGGTAAGCAGACCATTGTGCCTTAACATTTGTGCGAGACAGCCAATAAATAATTTTCTCCACTTTCTTTCATAATCTTCAAACAAGAAATTCTGGATCACTTAACTTTTCTGCCATTTAAAATCTATGCAACAGTGATACTTTTTGCATTAACATAATTGCTATGCAGTGTACTAAATGTGACTCATTTTAATGCTATATCGATATGCCTGACCTCATAATAAATATAATGGTCCCTGATCTTTAAATGCTGAACAGTGGTGCTTGGGTCAATGGCATATTAATAGGAGTCAACTACTTTCATGAATTGTTAATTAATTACTTTTGCTGTTTTGCACATTATACTGGTCATCAAAGAAATAACAATAGTGCTTTTTTCCACAAGAGAGAAGAATAACCTGTAATCACTGAGCCAAAGCGAAGAGGTAAATATTGTTTCAGTTGCACAGATGTCAGTAGGAGCCTTCTTAAATATTACTTAATATTTGGATTAACATACTGCTCTGTTTTGAATTATACCCCCCCCCCCCCCAAAGATATTTTGGCTAAGATACAATGCCAAGAATGTTTTGTAGTATGGTGAGACAGCTGTAGAGTTGACACAAAAATAAGCAAGTTGCATCCAAGCTCTTTCACTTCAGGACTTTTCAATGTGAGCAGAGCTCTCTACAGTAGCTAGTTCTTTGTGCATATCTTCAAAACTTGCATTACTGAAAGATAAAATCATATTTGCAAGTATGCAGGCTAAAGTGTAGTAGCACTTGTTGACACTGAAGGTTACTTGATAATCATAACTATGCATCATACAAACAGAAAAAAATTACAGACTGTGCTCCTGTATAAAAAGGACCACATTCTCTACTTCATTGCAACCTATCTAAAGCGGTATAATTCTCTGGGTAGAGAGGTTATACTGGACTAAAATTCTACAGATTAAAGAGTCAGAAATATGAATCCAATTGTATTTCTGAAATGAAAAGGTTACCAAGTAAAGCTACTTTAAATACCCAGGACTTCTTAATTTAGACTTCTTAAGGAAACAACACCAAGAATGTGTTGAAGTTAACTGTTTGGGAGTCAGGAAGCATCAAAATCCAAGTTAGCCAGGTGACATTAAATACGCAGTGGTACATTTCATAGAATCATTTAGGTTGGAAAAGACCTGTAAGATTATCAAGTCCAACTCTAAACCTAACACTGCCAAGTCCCACTAAACCATGTCCCTAAGTGCCACGTCTAGACATCTGTTAAATACCTCTAGGGATGGTGACTCAACCACTTCCCTGGGCAGCCTATTCCAATTTTTGATAACCCTTTCAGTGAAGAAATTTTTCCTAATAGCCAATCTAAACCTCCCCTGGTGCAACTTGAAGCCATTTCCTCATGTTCTATCACTTGTCACTTGGGAAAAGAGACCAACACCCACCTCTCTGCAACCTCCTTTCAGGCAGCTGTAGAGAGTGTAGGGTCTCCCCTCAGCCTCCTTTTCTCTAGACTGAACAACCCCAGTTCCCTCAGCCGCTCCTCATAAGACTTGTGCTCCAGACCCTTCACCAGCTTTGTTGCTCTTCTTTGGTCACACTCCAGCACCTCAATGTCTTTCCTGTAGTGAGGGGCCCAAAACTGAACACAGGATTCGAGGTGTCACCTCACCAGTGCCAAGTACAGGGGCACAATCACTTCCCTAGTCCTGCTGGTCACACTATTTCTGATACAGGCCAGGATGCCGTTGGCCTTCTTGGCCACCTGAGCACACTGCTGGCTCATATTCAGCCGGCTGTCGACCAACATCCCCAGGTCCTTTTCCACCAGGCAGCTTTCCAGCCACTCGTCCCCAAGCCTGTAGCGTTGCAAGGGGTTGCTGTGACCCAAGTGCAGGACCCGGCACTTGGCCTTAAACTTCATACAGCTGGCCTCAGCCCACCGATCTAGCCTGTCCAGATCCCTCTGAAGAGCCTTCCTACTCTCAAGCAGATCAACATTCCAGCCCAGCTTGGTGTCGTCTGCAAACTTACTGAGGGAGCACTCGATCCCCTCATCCAGATCATCAGCAAAGATATTAAACAAGACCAGTCCTAATACTGAGCCCTGGGGAACACCACTTGTGACCAGCCACCAACTGGATTTAACTCCATTCACCACTTTGGGGCTGGCCATCCAGCCAGTTTCCATTTACTTTATTCCACTGTCCTAACATGCTTTTTTTCTTTATTAAATCCACAGCAGAACACATCCTGTATCTTAAGCATTTTGTGTTTTCCCAAATTGCTACAAGCAAAATGGTTTTATTGCCATCATAACCCTCTTCATCATTACTGATACACAGCTAATATTTTTTTCCTCAAAGGTAGTATTATCAATATGTTTAATCCAAATTCATTTACTTTTGCACTGTTTACTCACAGTTCGGGAGACAAGACAGTAAGCAACAAATCAACTTCAGAATTAGGTGGCTTAACTGAACGCCTGAAAATTTTCATTGTCAGTGTTTGTTGTTATGTTTAGCACATAAAGCTTTGTGTAAAAATTGTTCTGTTGTCACATTTCAGTGGAATATACCTGTTGGCCTCCCACCATTACCACAATGCTTCTATCAGCACTTCCTATTTTAACATGACTGTTCATCAGTGCTTATTCAGTGCTGTAGTAAACTGTTCATTATTTTACAGGATTATTATCTTACAGTATTAAAAGCATGATTACAATATTGTTTTGTATGCAGTAATAGAAATATAAGCATTTTATCATTATCAACCCATTTAAGAGGACTCAAGGTTGCCCATGCAATTTCTATTTCAAATTCCTTCTTTTTATTATTTAACTATGCAATTTTAAAATGGATGAAAAAGCTTGAATTAAACATATATTTTTAGAAATATAAGAAACATAGCTCATAGAATGTGCACAACAGCTACCTATTTGGCTAAACAGCCTCAATTCTTCCTCAGACTTGGTTAAGTGCAATGTTCCTGTGTTGAAAAATTATAATTAAAAGATCCACCGATACTGCTGAAGCAGGAATCCCTTCCTGTTTATCTATCAGGACTGCAATTTCTCAACAGTTTCTGAAGATCCCCAGTTTACTCATCATTCCCTTTTACTACACAACTAAGTTAACACCATGATAACATAGAATAACTATACGATCAGGTGTGCATAAGCAACATACTTAACTGAATAATGACTTCCAGAGAGATTACATGACTAAGTTGAGCACATACATTTTTGGCACAGTTTTTAGTCAAAACAGTCAGTGTTTATAGGAAGATTTTGGTGTCAAGAAATGGGTCAAGATCAATTTTGGACAATGTTCCCTTTTCTCATAAATGGGACCATAACCTATATAGAAAGCTTAGCTTTCTGTGGGAACTATTTTGGAAACGATGTTAGGGCCTAGACAGAAACACTCATCTAACGAGACAGAAATTAATTTTGACTTATTCTTCTAATACTGCAAACTAATTGAATATTTCTGTTCAGACTTTCAGCAAAACAGTTTGAAAGACATTTCCAGCCAACTGTAAGTTTAAGAACATTTAAACCAACCCAAACCAGGGCCTTTAAAAATTCTTGTGAAAATTAATTACAGTGGTCACTACTATTTTGTGAGAAGTTATTACTCTACGAAAGCATAAGAAGTATTTTACGGTTGTCGAGTTATACTTCTGCTCAATCAGATTACATGCATTCAATGATTTTTAGAAAAAATTTTGGACAAAGGGAATGTAGAATGAAAATGCATATTCTAACTATGACTACTGTAAGGTTTTTCAGAAACTAATTTGGAAGTATCTTACCGTATCCTGATTTTTTTTAAGCTAGGAAACAAGACACAGCAGACAGAGTGAAAAGAGAAAATCTATTCCACTAGCAACACACTATCCAATCACAGCACATCTGCCTTTCTTCTGTGATGACAAGGATGCACAGATGTTTTTTAATATCCATAAACCAATATGCTAACTATAAAAACAAAGGAACACATACAATGTACTACCAGTAATTCTATTAATCTAAGATAAAAACAAAGATGAAAACAGAATGAATCAGTTTCTTCAAGCAAACTTCTTTCTACTTATAAATCAGAGTACTAAAGAGAAATACATATGTATCCTAGTGATCTAACACCCATCCCAAGCTAGCCCCATCTTGTGTCACTGCCTAAGTCATGCAAATTACACCAGAACTGCCAGTTGACTAAGATTAATGACACTGCGCCAGCTTCTTTGTTTCTCTCTGCGGCCGTTTAGTGTGAAATACTATCCAAAAACATTATCTATCCTCTATTAATCCCACAAATTTGTTCACACCATGCACATTGTTTAGGGCAATTTACAACAGGAACATACTGAGCACAATTGCATTTAATTACTTGGGTTCTAATTACATTCATTAAAGGCTAATAAAATAAATGAAACAGCTTTAAAAGCTTCTGCAAAACACATGGGTCTTGTCTCCCTCATGAAGCATACTGTAGAGGTTTGATGTGAAACATAGATTTCAACATATATGTCTGCCTATTATGTATCTGTGATATGCACAAAGACATTGAATGCATATTTATTTATTTATTTTTATTTATATATAAACCATATGCACATCAATTCTGAATGATCCTGAATACCGCTGATATTTACTTATATTACTAGCCATGAAGATGCCAGGCACCCCAATCTACTTTTTAATGTGGTATGCTGAGATGGAGGAATATCAGTTTTAACATTCCAACCCAGTTCTTTTAACTGTTTCCACCTGTACTGCAGTTATTCCCTCGTTTTCTCTCATCTTATATCTGCATTATAAAAGATATAAACTGACATCAGAAAGAGAGAAAGACAGCAATAAAGAGAAGAAGAAAAGAGCAGGGAAAACCACATTACTTTATTTGGTATATATTCTTAAAAGTATTTTGTTAAGGCTCATTTCTGATATTAATCCGAGGATCTGATTTTTTTCTTACTAGCTATTTACATTAAAAAACACATTCTGCACACTAGGCAGTCTAAATAAATCCCCCATGGTGGTTAAAAATGCAGCTTGTTAATAACACAATTCCCTAATTCTTACATTTCTATGTTATTTCCATTGTGCTTAGAATGCAGTTTATGGCAAAAGACAGAGCCTGGAACATGCTGTTGACAACTGTGCCAGAGAGAATTCGGCACTTGTTATTTAGAAAAAAGTGCTTATGGTGAGCTCCTCTCATTACAACTATTCATTGTTCTTGGATTTACAAGAATACGATCCTAGTAATCAGTGAAAGAAACAAAGTTCTAATTAATTATCCTACAAACCTTCTACTATGTACATGGTGTGGTCTTAGCTGAAGATCCAATCTGGCACGCTTGGAAATTTAAAACTCTTAAGTATTCTGCATCACAAATACAATGGTAGTCAAACATGTCTGCCAGCAGTTAAAAAGTATATAAACTTACACACAATTTTGTTTTATGAAGAAATGCAAATATATATAAAAAAAAAATCAGCCTTGAGGATTAACCTCCAAGTATTGTAGAATTTTAATAAAAGTTTTTAAGCACCATAAAACACTCAAAGATTTCGTGCAGATTCTATGAAGTAAATCAGGTCCATCCAAGGTATCTTCTTCTTATAATTTAATAAACATTCTCTGGCTAGCAATTTATTAATTTAAAAGTATTTTAACAACTTCTGGAGTTTTAGTCCATTACTGACAAAATAATTATATTTTACTTTAAAATAAAATGTAAAACCATTTTTCTCTTTGGAATATGTTTTACAAGAAGTATGCTGTGCTGGTACAGCACTTCAGGGAGTTTAACTGAGAGTAATAAAATAACCATGGCTATGTGTACCATTTTAGAAAGTTCACCTTAAAATTATACAACTTTGCCACATATACATCTCAAACAGTTTCTTATTATGAACACAGGATCGATTTCTTTTGCAAACTATTAAAAGAGCAGACATTAAAAAAAAAACATACGAATCCCTCATTCAGATATATAAAACCCCATTTGTGAATCAACGTTTTCTCTGGAGAAGGGAGGAGGGGCACCCATCCTGCACAACAAAGCAGCAGCTCAATACAGCTGCCATCTGGCTTCCTCCTGCAGTTCACTTCCCATAGCAAACAAGATCC
The DNA here is from genome assembly GCF_030936135.1 of Gavia stellata. Taxonomy (NCBI): domain Eukaryota; kingdom Metazoa; phylum Chordata; class Aves; order Gaviiformes; family Gaviidae; genus Gavia; species Gavia stellata. The sequence goes on from NC_082600.1 coordinate 34,932,572, forward strand.
ATAGTTTAAGGAGTGTTGGGGAAGGGAGAAGGGCTGCAGTTTTAACCTTACAGCTTTATGATGGGGCATTTTTCCACTCTATAAAAACCCCTCTTAATATAGGAGAATGGAAGGCTCAGGAAATTGTTAGTAGGATAGAAAGCCTTTCACTTCTGTGTTTCTGGTTCAGATCCACATCAACTCGGTGGTAACCAAATATAACTACCACCTAAAGGACTTTTTAATGAAATGAGTTAGCTGATCTCAGTACAATACCTAGTGAGCGAGCATCCATATCACTAAAAGCAACACCAAATACGATAAACTCTTTCCTCCTCACTGTGCAGAAATTGCTTCTCACCAGTAGCAGCTGAGAACATTTCAAACATTAAAGCATAAACCAAACTACTTTAACCACAAGAGAAGAAAAAGTGCTAAAAGCATGACATAGTGAGGGGTCTACCATATGATATGCTGTTTCTGCTTAAGTTCATAAAAGCACAAATTTGTTGACTTTCAGGTTATGTTCTAACGTCTGTTGTTGTTACCTTTCCTTGGGCAGTAGTGATGGAAATCTGAGCAGAAAAGAATCTAACAGTTTAGCTTTGTATTTATACTGGAGCAGCTGAATACTCAAACTGACAGACATGAATTCTCTATTTTTCTTGTATGTTATGTAATAGTGTGCATTCATCATTTTGCTATTTATAAAATAGTAATAGACCCAAAGAATCAGGCTGTGTACTCTGATCGTTCTATCAAACAAAGATGACTATAACATAAATATATGCTGAAGGAATGATAAAGTTGCTGGTTTAAGCAGTAATATAAAACCTAGCAGTTTACTTGTTGCAAACAGTAAGGATCCAAGTCCTTTCCCATTAAATTATCATTAATATCAATGGGAGCCCGAAAAGGTTTCACTGAAATCAATGGAGTTTTTCCATTCCTTCAGTGGGATGTGACTTTATACATATTAAGTTGAGGTATTCAACCTAATATACAGACAGTTCACAGCATGATGAAATGAAAGACAATTTCTTTCCGTATCTAAAGCATCCACTTTATAGTCAAAGTAAAATAAACTTAAAAATCAAACATTCATGTTGCTGGAAAGGTCAAATGCTGTTGTAATACCATACAACTGAATGGATAATATCCATTAAGACTGATCAGTGAACAACACCAACAAAATGAATAAATATGACCCAAAAGCTAATGACCTCAATCCCTAGCAGCCCCTTGACCCTTATTACTACAGCTGCTGGTGTAGGAAAGGATTAAAGGGGGCTAGAAATCATTGGGTTAACATACAAGGGCTCAGAAATTTGACCTTGGTTACTTACAACATATATCCCCTACTAAAAATGAGTATATGAGGAGAATTAGAAACAGAGCTAGCAAAGGTCAGCTTGAGTGCAGATAAACTAAGAAAAAGGAGGCTTGAAAGGCAAAAAGGTTTTATTTCTCCCACAGCACTTTGTGGTAACCAAGATGGTCTAAGGACAGAAGCAGAATTAGGGCAGCTGGCATTGTTGAACATGCTAGATAAACTTTTGGGCACACAAACCCTTCTTCATGTCTTAAACAGAAGCAGCAGCTTTCAAAGCTAAATAAAAGAACTACTCACCATTAGATATGTACCACCAGGTCCGTATGTCATAAGACATATGAATAACATCCTCAACACCATGACCAGAAAACTGGACTTCCTCACTAATTGCAATCATAAATTCAATAATCATGACTCTTTTGTCAAACTGCCTCTGAAATACTCCTGTACTAAGATCCTTTCCTAGGTATTAAGGTCAACATCAAAGATGGTAATCTACAAACTAAAATGCACGGAAAACCACAGACTAACAAACTTAACTCCATAAACCTGCAACCATCTGAAACACACACACAAATCAGTCATCCTCAGATGCCATCTCACTCACTCTGAAGAAAAATCTTGTGGTAACACCCAAAGAACCATCCACTATCCAAAGAAGACTTTTAGCCAAAAAGTACACTTCTATGAAAAGATCATGTTTATTTGAAAGACATACCTGAGCATCCCAGAGGGAATTACAGCTGTCAGATAACACTGTACTCGGTACTTAAAACCATTAACCAATTATAAGCAATTCTAGAAGAAAATGCCACTTTGAAGATGTCTTCCAAGAACCACCTTGGCCTACTAAGTCTCTAGCCTCAGAAAACTCACCATCAGAAACATCCTAGGTACAGTCCAAAGACACTGAATGAATGAAAACCGTATTTGAGCAAGAAATGTAAAATCTGACAACATATCTCTATTATTACTGTAGTAAATAATCTCTCAACAGAACCACCACTATCTTTCAATTCTGTAACTGCGCTTTCAGGAACATAATCAGTTTATCCCAGTAACTTGCCATCACAACAGCTATGATGTATGTTAAACTAAGCAAAAACTACATACCGGAGTGAACTGACACAGTCTATAAAGGAAAACAGTACCCATCTGTGAAGACCTCTCACTAGTCACTGTGTTTCTGATCTGTCATTCCTTCCTCTCTGACTGCTCACACACTATGCCCCTATGCTCGGGTAAAACCTACAAATATCTTTGAAATTTTGGTAAGCAAAACTCATAACTACTGGATGCCAAAAATCATAGATGCAAGAGTGGTTTTATAGCACATTTTAATCTCCCTTCCTTCTCTCCCAGACTAACCTGTGTTTCACAGGCAACAAACAACATCTTTTTTCCCTAGAGGTAACTGTCTTTGTCTTTCTCTCCTGTTCCCCCCCTCAGCCCCATATCATCCTGTCTCTTCCACAAGTACCAACTGCTTTTCTTTTAAAGATGGTTGAATTGATGTATGTCTGCTAACTCTGAGCAACTGTTCTCAGCTTCTATTTTGTTGCTGTTTCTATTTCACACATAGAAGAGAGGCTTGTGTGCCTGCAAGCCTAACTTTTCCAAATATTCCAATTGGTCTAACAGAAGATAAAACTTCTATCTACAGACCTCTTCCTGTATTTCTTTAAAGTCAAGTCTGTTGACAACTGAACTAAAAATGTGAGACAATTAAAAGGCAAATTATGGCATAATGAAACTTCAAGTTCATTCTACTTTCAGAATTATGAAACTTAAGGAGCATTTTTCTCTATTTTAGAAGTTTTTTAATCATAACCAGTAAGCTTTTAAACGGTATTCGTGTAGCTCTGAATCTGAATAATTAACAATGTTTAATTAACTTTTTTCTTGAAATTAAAAGAAGGTTGTTTTTGCCAAACATATATTCACTGAACATGAATGAAGAAAAAATTACTCTCTAAAGAGGAGTTCAGGATTCATGCACAACAGAGAACTCTGGATTGGGACAAGCATGGGAAGAAGACCCGAGGGTTTTTTTTCATGATGAGTTTCTTGCACAAAGCAAGCCAAATACTACGAAAGAAGTAAAATTTGATCCATCAGTGGACCTAAGCACTTACAATAAAATGCAAAAGGGACAAGAACAGTTAGTTCATCAAACAACAGGGATTAGATTTCATTGAGGGCCAGTGAAGAGTCATGCAGAAGGAAAAGAATGTAACAGCTTTGAGTAGCTCTCTATGCTATGCCTGGGAAAACATTTAGATTGTACATAATTGTTCGTGGTATTTACAAAAGACTGTTGAGTGGCATTTATCTACTGAAATAGAGAGAAAAAGACTGAAAGAAAAGAGTGCACATGTAGCAATTAAGAAACCAAAGTGTGTCCTGCTAACCCAGAGTTGAAAGAGTCTAGTATCAAAGTAACTTAGGTAATCACATCGTACAAATCCTTACATAAATTTCTAAAACTTTGTAAGGGGAACTATCTAGGTTCTTTGTCTCTGTTGCATCTCATTCATAAGGCAGCTCCAATATCTCATTCATTTTATGGGTAGAAACAAAATTTTTCAGTTCATATTTAATAATGGCCCAGTTTATGATAATTTGTTCTTTTGATAACTGCCATTTACTTTATACAGGTCTTTTCCCTGCCTTGTGGTTTATCGCCCATTCATGTTTTCATAGGTAACTATTGTACCACCTCCCAGTCTGTTTTACTAGACTAAGCAAGCTAAGCTCTTAAATTTCCTTGAGGCTCTGTTCAGCTGCACCCATCTCAGTTGAACTCATTTTTATTGAAAGCAGATAACCAGAAATGCACGACAGTATTCCAGGTGATGTTCAGACATAGCAAGCTCTTGTACAATGAAATTAATGCTTACCTGTCTTTAGTATAAATATGTCAGATCCACAAGAAACTCCAGCTCTTCATACGTTTACAGTCAAATAAGTGTAAATTATAGCAGAAATTCTTGTTATTTTCACCTCATATTACAGACTTTCACCCCATTTTGTATTGCTACATGCTTCAAGGTCACCCAGCAGTAAGGTATCCTTGCATGAAAGCCTATTTCTCGTCTGCTCTAACACCTACCACTTCAGTTTTAGCACATATTTTTTGTGCCAGTGTCATTAAGGAAAATATTAAATAAGAAAGCCCCCTGAAACATTCCTTGAAGAACATTATTCCTGCATCTGATATTTTCCTTTTCAATAACATCTATGGTCTCCTTTTTTTTTAATCTTAATTGATAAATGCCTTTATTACATTACAAATTAAGTTTCAGAACAACATCATAGCCTACAAATATAGTGACAATACACTGAAAAAATGTTAGTTATCACAAACGTGAAACTGGATTCTGACATTAAAAGGAACATTTGTTCTCCACTCTATATCTGGGAAGTTATCTTCCATGGTTACACAAGTCCTAGTAGGATTTCTCTCTCTAACAATATTTCAGGAATCTGAATGTATCTAATATATCCAAATATATACTAGACCCCTGGGTGCTCTTCCAGTAGGATCTCTTTAACAGCTCTTCCAGCAGTGAAGCAGCATTTGCAACTATCTCTAAAAGACAAAGGTAGGTATATTCTCTTTTTTAAAGCGTAACACAGTGCTAACACAATGCTTTTCAAAAACATAACAAAAAGATGTGTATCTTCTTGGCTTTAGAAGATAAAAAGTAGGTATCCCTCTGAACTAGAATATATTTGCAGGAAAACAAATGCATACTGTGGTAAATGTTGCCTCAGTATTAATATGTACTAATGCATGATCCATTGTATAGGACAGAAGAACACACTCAATACACTTCTGAGTTGCCTGCAAGTAGGGTAAAGAGCAATACACTTTCTCTATTCCCACAAAGTAAAACAAAGCAGAATCTTCAAAAGCAAATTAATCAATTTTTCTAATTCCAGTAAGAATCTAACTTGGTAAAAGGGCTAAAAGATTTATAGTTACAAAGATGTTTTTAAAGTAATAAATAATAACAAAAGTAGGAATAAAATATTATACCGCTGTAACACAATGTACACTGAAAGTCAGTTAACTTGAAAGCTTAAGTATCAAGTTTAAAAGCCCTACCAGGTAGCTTTTGGATCATTGGCTTTTTGGACCAAATCCCATAGATGTTTTTGGACCAATTCCCATGGGCTGTTAGAATAAAGTCAGAGCCTCCACACTTAATCATAAAGAACAATGGCACAGGTCTCATTTTTTCAGTTCATATTAATTCCACAGTGAAGGCACAAAAATGAAGAGCTAACTAGCTGTTACTGGATGAATCAGTAATGTAATACACTAAAATGCACGATTACCCATTTCACTGTTGATTAAACCAAGAGACTTTAAGGAAAGAAGTACACAGATATTTCTTCCATGGCTTATTTTTGTTTCTACTGATGCATGGCCGAAAAGTGTGACAACAAGTGAAAAATTATATATTTTCTCCTCATCTCTCCTTCTCCACTAGAGCCAGAAAACTTCCTTGCCATTCCCAAATTGTGTCACTATTTAACAGTTTAGTAGCTTTGTATCAATTTCAAGCAAGTTGAAAATTTAACCCTTTGGATCTTGTGTGACACTAAAATGTAGTTCATAAGAATTTGTTTTAGAGTCAACACAATAATACAATCTCTAAAAGACAGCTGCATCTACACCCCAAAATTGTATTGGAATAACCCTCCACACTAGTGACTTGTAAATCTTTTATTAAATGGAGCATAATATGCTGCTTGTCCTTAATGGACTAGAAAATACATTAAAAGTATACACATTTCACAGTGCTGAAGTTATGAAATGTAACATTACTGCACTTAGTAATGGTAAATACTGTTTTATAATCAGCACACAAATACATTACTTTGAGGCTGATTTACAGATACCCCTACCTGTTAAGATGGCTGCAAATCCATTAATGTAAAACACGCTGTAGCATACCTGTGATATCCTTCAAGCACTAATTGATAAGATTTCCCAGTTATAAACTTCACTTCATTCTTACGAATGCAGTAAATGAAGACGTGGTAGTGGACGAGATCTCATTTTGGATAAGACTCTAGTCCTTGTTAAAATGTTATTACTTCAGAGCTTGATATAACAATAACAGATGTCTTATTTGTGCATTCCTTTTCTGCCTGCCTTTCAGCTATGATTTTACAACTTGCAAAGGATTAGAAAAAATTGCTAAAGGATTTACAAGAGATTTCTGCATATTATTTAGAAGGCAAGTGTAATATTGTTTTTATAAACTCGTCAACTAACATAACTCTCATTCGCAGGACTATATTCTGTTTTACTTTTCTAGCCCGTGAATTTATTGATTGGGGGCCAACTTTATTAGTAAAGATTACTACATGTGATAACAGTGACAGATAAGTGGTAGTGCTAACCATGAGGATACTGTCTAAGAACACTTCCACTTGCAAATAAATGCATATAATATACAGCATTATATTCTCCCAAGGTTTGTATGAATCATGCTTTGATTAGTCATTCTATAAATAGTTTAAATTAGTAGGGATTGATTTGAAGCAGTTCCTTTTTCATTGTTCTGTCCTTCACTTCAATAAACAGGAAGATCATAATTACTACTTAAAACTTCCTTAACCAATGTTCTTCTCTGTGGCATTTCACTGTCAAGAACAGTGACTGTAATGGGATTAAATAACCAACAAAAAATATGCAAAAATTTTGGATTTGCATTTTTTTTTGTAAAAAAGTGTGGTTTTTTCCCAGTGTGCTAGCATTTTTCCCTTCCGAATTTTTTTTCAGTTCTGAAACAAAACCTCCATTAGACTAACTTGTACAGTTTCACCACTGTATATGGAAACTGTGGAAAAAAAAGAACTCAATTTTGCACAATTGTTTTTCAATAAAGCCTTAAACTAACCTAAGTTTTGGCATAAAGGTTAATGTTAGGACTCAGGGAAGGGTTAACTCTTCAAAGATATTCACAGAAAAGCCTTGTGGCATGTAAAAGAAACATCATGCACACCTGTAAACTAATAGAATAACTATTCCAATTAATTATCAGCCTGAATTGTTGCTAGAACTATGGAACTCCAGTTCCCCAAATTAGCAGTCTGAAATAGCTAAACAAAATGCATTTAAAAATGAATCATGAATTTTACAAATAGTCATTCCAGGAATTTTAACCTTTGCCACAAATACTTACCATTACCTTCACTGGAAACTTTGTTCTTCTGAGGACTACATAATCAAATTCTGAATCTATTTACATTTTCATTTGCAGTTTACAAAATCAAATTTCACCCAAAAACTTTGAGATGTTGTTCTCCAATTATTTTTGACCAAAGCCATATAAACTCCATTCCCATTCAGCAACTAACTCACATTTACTTCTATGCAGACGGGTACAGAAATCACACATCCACATTCTGAGGTAGTCAGAGAAAGCCACATATCCAAGCTTGCTGTATAAATCCTGCAAAGCAAAGGAGAACACTGATTAACATACTACCACACTAACACAGCAATCTGGTTTCTGGACCTGAGCTGGACTCACATTGACCAGCTCAAAGCATAGAAAGAGCAACTCATATCCATTTGTATCACTCTGCAGAGATGTACACTTTAGATATGGCTATGTGTTGTAAATGAGTGTAGTGCAGAAATATTCAAGTGCATTCTGGAATTTTTTTTTTAGTCCTGGAAACCACCTATCTCACCTACAGCAATCAGCTATGTTGAAAAGTACAGAGTACAGGTACAGCACCAGTTATATCCATTCTACTATCTAACGTATGACTACTAACTCTGCCATGCAGCAGACCTGGTCTATAAGCTGTCCAGTATAAAGAAAGTTCAATTCAGCTTATTACATAGAAGTTTTCCTAAGACTGTATTTAATTTTTTGTCTAAAAGTGACTTAATTAGTTTTAAAATTGCTACTGATGCAAATCCTGAATTTTACTTGGATGTGCTAAATCAAAGACACATAAGAAATACATCAGTTCTGATCTTTAGAAATTAGGCCCAGGTGGTATACCAAAAATAAACACTGGAAGAAAAATATAATACTTAAAAACAGCTTAAAGATAAGGGCTCTCATGTATATATGGTATGCAGTAAGAAAGGCAAGCATTCCATCCACTGACAGTATATACATCTTTCACTAACATCTCTAGTAACAGGGAAAAAAGGACGAAAAGACCAGTTCTGTGAGTCATCAGTTGCAATTATAGAATGACCATATACAGCATTACTCACAACTCAGATCAAAACTCAAGTTGTTTAAAGGTTGGAAAAGACTTTATGAGGACATACATCAAACACTGGAAGGCTTTATTTTCCTGTATTATTATTTATTTAATTTCTGCAGGCAATGTGCAAATCACTGCCAGAAGTACACTGGTGTATACACAATAATTAGTTTCAAGATAGAAAGAAATTAATCCTTCCATGGTTATTTTGTAACATCTAAGCTGGTGCAAAGTGTCCACAGGATACAGGAAAGATTTCTATGCCACCACTTCATTTCTATAAAAGTTCCCACTGCAGAGAAGATGTTAAGGTCAGCTGAGATTCCCCTACACGAGATACTCTCTGGCTGCTCTTCTACTAATCCTACCAGTCCAAGCAGAACTTCACTGACAGGTACTCACAGCCAAACTACCATTAAGCCTACGTTTTCCTCCTTAAGCAATTGTATTGCCAGTTCCCTCAGTACAGAAAAAGAAACATCTTATTTTGCCTCCATATATTTACGAAGAATGTCTAGATAATTATGGGTTCACTAACTTGTTGCTGCACCAGTATCACTGATTAACCATAACTTGCAGGACTACAAAGTAATGAGTCTTGAAGTTGCAAAATATGTGATGAAAGAACATAATTCAAAAATGTAAGTTATTCTGAAAATTCTTTTACATTTGAACATTGCTGTATACAGCCAAAGAACCTGTCTGACATGAATTACTAAATAACACATCCATCCAAGAGCATATCCGTGAAAAACAAACAGGTTCTAAAACTCCCATCATCAGAAGAGGAGAACTGAAATGGAGCCTTTGGTGCTTATACCAAGGATAAAGAGGTAGATCTAAAATACTGTCCTATTAGTTGTAAGGACTTGCTAACACTAAGTGGGTTTAAACAAAATGCACTTACCTGATTTTTACTAAAACCATCTTTCTTTCACCATTCCAACTTCCTAGAATCATAGAATTGTTTAGAACCTCATGAGATCATCTAGTCCAGCTTCCCCCTGTTCAAGCAGGTCACCTGGAACCAGCTGTTCAGGATTATATATGGTCAGTTTTCTAATATCTCCACAGAAGGAGATTCCACAACCTCTCTGAGCAACCTGTTCCAGCGTTTGACTACACTTATAGTAAAAAAGTGTCTTCTCATGTTCAGATGGAATTTCATGTTGTGCCCATAATTTGTGCCCATTGCCCCCCTATCTTGTCAGTGGGCAATACTGAGAACAGTCTGGCTCCCTCTTTTTCATTCCCTCCTGCCATGTATTTATACACATTGGTAAGATCCCCCCTGAGATGTCTCTTCTCTAGGCTGAAGAGTCCCAGGTCTCTCAGCCTCTTCTCATATAAAGATAATCCAGTCCCTTAATAATCTTCGCAGCCCTGCTCTGAACTTGCTCCAGTAAGTCCGTATCATCTTTTTTGTACTGGGGAGCCCAGAACTACAAACAGTACTCCAGATGCAGCCTCACCAGTGCTGAGTACAGAGGAAAAATCACCTCCCTCAACCTGCTGACAACGCTCCTCCTAATGCAGCCCAAGATACTATTGGCCATTTTTGCCATGAGGTTGCATTGCTGGCTCATAGTCAGCTTGCTGTCCACCAGGACTCCAACATCCTTCTCCACAAAGCTGCTTTCAGGACTGCTGGACCCCAGCATGCACTGGTGCCTGAGGTTATTCCTCCTCCCAAAATGTAGGACTTTGCATTTAGCCTTGTTGAACTTCATGAGAAATTCAGTTACTTTAAATTACATTTAGTAATTCAGAGATAGCATAGGAATGATCAGCTGGACCACTAGATTCCAACCTCTACAAAAGTAGAGAAAAAAAAAGTACAGAAAAGCAAGAGTTAGACTTTATACATCTAACACAAATACTATTAAATATATTGCTTACAGTATTAGAACACTAAATATGGAAACAGTAAACTCATTTTCAGAACTAATTTTTTTCTTAAATGCATCATCTAGCAAGCTATTTTATTGCTTTGAGCAGTCTCATCAACTTGCTGTGAAAGACACTAAGTATACTAAAGCTATACAACACGGCAGTAGTCTACATTTTAACTTACCCTTAGGGACTACTTAACCTCCTGTTTTACTTTTTCCAGACCAAAGCAATGGTAAGGATAACCAAGAGATGATATATATGTCATAACTATGTAAAGGTCAACAAGGTTTAAACACGTTGGGTTCTACTCATAAATATTTGACTAATAGGAGTGTATTTTTCATCTTTAAACCCTAAGATTGGCACCTCAGTAGGCAGCAAATTATTCTGACTGAACATGTAAAATACATGGTTCCTGAGCTGAATTTCTCCAGATATGTGCCTGAATGCCAATGTCAAATACCACGGAGTCGTAATAATTCTTCTCTTACCATTCCTTACATTATAAAGGTAACTGACTACATCAGCATGAGTTGTACGATGTGCCTGATTCTGAACTTGCTTACATCACTCTAACTCCAATTAAACAAGTACTTTAGAACCTGGTCCTATACATCTTTTATTACTAACCAAGTGGCAGCTTCATTTAGTTTATAGGATAGAAAGAGCAAACTAGTTTTATTACAGGGAAACAGTTGACGTAGTTCAGGACTGCCTAAGTTTAGGCAACCTACATTGCCCTGTTGGATATCTTTGAAGCAACTGGTTTTACTGTTACTGTACACATCTGCATAATGCAAATACACTCAAAGCCTTTCCTCCGACCCAAAAAAAAAAAAAAAGGCACTATTAATCTAGGAAAATGTTTCTTTTTGTAATTGAAATGAAAATTGATTTGACGTGCAAAGAAGTAATTAATGGTTACTACTTTGTGGAATTATATACTTTTATATTTCACTTATTTAGTGGCTCAAATAATCCATCTGTATCATCTTCTCTCTTGATTCTTGAACTGCAAACCACCAGATCTGAACAAGCAGACATATGATTCCAGAGAGAATGTCATCAAATAAATCATTAATATTTTCCGTACTAAAAAAAGAGGGAGGTGGGGGGAGCCTAGACAAAAATTTCATACATTTATGTGTTTTCCAGGCTGTTGGATTAAGCAGGGTTTTTTTCCCCCAGCTTGGTATGGCTTGAGTTAGATTTAAAATCAGTTCCCAGAGGAGGCTGATAAATGGATTAAAGTGGAACATAAATTCCCTATGTCACCCAGTCCCTTAAACCTTGATGTCAGTAACATGCCTAATCATTCCATTATTATAAATGTCAAATATGTTTTACATGTGTTAGAAAGAGTGAATGGGTATCAGAAGAAATGGAAGACTCAAGAAACTGTAATGTTATTATAAACTTCCATGCAAAAATATCTAAAATATTAGTGTTCACCCATTAGTATTTTGGATTATTTTCTTGTAATTTGCACACTCAATCCTCTACTATGAGAGACAGACCAGTGTATGCATTGCACTACACATACTTTGCTTTCCCTTAATGGCACTACTTCTATGAGCTAGCATAACAAACTGAAAAGTACATGAAGGCAGAATACAAACTCACAAGGTGAATTTTTTTCAGTAGTTAATTCGATAAACTGTGCACAGGAATCCTGCTTAGAAAATACGAGAATTTTTATTCTATTCAGCAAAATGAAATGCCTCAGCTGAAGTACTGTTTGCACTGGATTTTAAGATGTTGCAAAGTATAGAGAGCAAAAAAAATGACCACCCTTTCAGAAAAATTACTTACAAGAAAGGACTGAAAGAACTGGGCTTGCATACACTACCAAACAAAAACAGGAGAAGTGCATCAGCATTACAATAATCCTGAAACAAGTGAAAAACCCAGTGATTTATCATTCTCCCCTTTATTCAAAGTATACAGAGGAAAGTAAGCGGTTTCTTTTGCAATCCGTAGGCTTGGAATTAAACATTAGAAACAAGCCTTGCAAGTTCAAGTGAAGTAAAATACTGGAACATGTTACCAATGGAGACTATGAAAAGCTCATTCTGGAAGTCTACAATAACAAATCAGAACTATTTTGGTATGAGACAGTGCAGTTATACTTAATACTATCAAATATCTGATCTGGTTGACTACATATCTCTTGAGGTTAGCTGCATTCTACATGTCTATGATTCTGTGGTAACAGTCATTCAAAGAATATTACAATTCTTTAATGGTGAAAATAATTGATATGTAACGAGAGGTAAGAATCCTTGGGTAACAAAGCATTAAGCAGTTTAGAAGAAAAACAGTGAAAGAAACCTCAGATATTCGAAATAACTCCCTAAGTATAAGGTAACAATAGAAATTTCAGCACTAGGGGGAAAAAAAAAAATGACTCTTAATCTACTTCTATGTCCCTCCCCAAAGCTTATCTGATCTAAAATAAGCCAAAAAGTTCCCTAAAAATTGTTATATGCTTAAGAGTTCCAGACTACACATAATAAGGTCCTAATTTTCAGGTTGGCTAATCATACACAGCTCCCATTGAAGTCAAACAACATTGGTGAGTCACCGCAAGCTATATAAACAAACCTTTGCTGTTTTATTTTCTTTGTGTGGGAGTAAAAGGATGTGGTAGTTTGGGTCTTTTTTCTGTCCACAAGAGCACACAATTCTACAAATTTAAGTTTCTGTTGCCAGTTGTTAGGCACTGGATAAATCAACAGGTCAGGGAGCTAACTCTAATCTGTTATCTCTTTCACAATTCATGCTTTGAAAGAGGAACAAATTCTGCCTCACAATTCTGCCTCTCACAATTCTGAGATTTTGTTGGAAAGCAACAAAGCACAATGCTGGAGCTAACTTTAGCCTTGTAAAGTATTTACCTTTCTATTTGAAATACTTCTGGCTATAAGAAAAGAGAAACAGACAAGCTACTTAGCTACTCTGAGATACTATGTTTCCAACAAGCTAATAAAAAACACAGGCAATTCAGCAGAGCCTTGCTGTCTCACAGTAATGCTTGGGAAATATATTGCAAAGTTACAAAATTTTACTAATTAGCAAAAATAAAAAAAAATACTGAAATCAATACAATCTATCACAAAGCGTACTTTTTATTTCACTAGAATAGTTGTATTTTAAGTGGGTTAATTTTGTTTTAATGTATTTACACATTGCAACATTACTGTTCACTGAGAAACTTGGAAATTACACTATCAGTTTTGGTGTACAACCTTGATTCAGTCCTTCTGTTTATCTCTATTACAAAACAGTTCTTAATTTCTAATTTTTCCCTCCTTTGCCTTACTTGCATAGAGAATAGCGGACCTCCTCAGTACTTCAACTTTTAAATTCAAAATTTGGCCTCACTTATTCTTTACTGCATGCTGTCCATGTCATACATACTAAGAATAGTCTTACTAATTTCAATATACATTCTCTAATGAAGCTCATTACAATAGTAGCTTCTTGCATAAGCACTAGCATGCAGATATATATTAGCAAATGTATTTCCAAAACATCTACTCCTCTGTCATGTATATTTTTGTATACTTTTGTGTATATGTGTACATCTGTTTTTTCATTCATATATATGTGTGTGAGAGAAACTAAGTTTGAAAGATTTAGGCCAAAACTGTTCACTGATTTGGGCTCTCCAGTGTAATACATCTAGGACCTGTTTTTTCAGAGTACCAGGCTCTGTACTCTATGTTCAAAGTACAAGTTCCATTAAATTCAGTTCCATTGACAGTGCTTAGCATTTAGTGCAATGATGCTCTCCAATGTAAATTCTTAGCAGAACATATGCAGGATAATCATATTGCTTAATGGTTGGCACCTAATTTAGATGTCTAATTTGTGAGGTTAATCCCCCAAGGCTCTGCTACCATCAACAGAAAGAGGTAGCCCTGCTGTCTCTGGCTATGCATCCGTATTTCCTCCCATGTGCTGGCACTTACATTTATAAGGCTGTTCAGTGAGTTGGATTCACAAGCTGATTTAGCTGAAAACTAGTATTTTTAGGGGGGTTTATTTGCATGTTAAGTTTTCAGCTGGATCAGCTGATCTGTCTGACCATGTATGCGCACAATCAGCAGTAGCAGTAATACAAGTGCACAGCTATTACTCTCAAACTGGCCAGGGCAGATTGGGATGATCTCTTTAGCCAGCAGCTTACAGCACCTATGTAATTAAATTAGATGACTGGCACAGAATAATGTGCATGTTGTGTCAAAAAAAGCCACATGGAAAGAAAATTCCATCAAATGACCTCTAAGCTTACATAAAAAGTCCGTAACAGAGGCAAGGAGAGAATCGGTATTTCCTGGGCAGCAGTGAAATTATCTTTACACTTAAATTTTCTTTCTATAGTTCCTGCTTCATTCACCCAGTACATATTCCAAATTCTGTAACAAATGAGGCAGAGGTCCTACAGAAAACAATCTAATTCATCACCCAACTATAGGGTTTTCTCTGTACAGTGAGTGAAGCTGAAATCCCTTTGGGAAAAAGCAGTATGCAGTAGTTAATGCTATTTTAGCACATATAGACAAGGAGAGCAAATTAACTTTAAATAATTTAATTTGAAACCAGAAAGGTATTTTCATATAGGTTTCTGTAGCTGACTACTGAGAGCTTAAAAAGGCAAACCCAAACTCCAGAAATTTCATCACGTGGAACTACAGTGGAGTCAAGTGGCAGGGTAAGAACACTTAGGGCATGTTATCATCTCAGTTATAGAAATTGATTTTTAAATAACTCATCATTTTCAAAAATCTTTTACAGCTTGTTACAGAAAATACATAAACATGCAGCTTAGAACCATAAAAGCAGCCCAAGTCCATTAAAATTGATAGACTTTAAATTAACCATAGATCAGGCCCCAAACATATAAAGCAGTTATTTTCAAAATGCTGTACGAATGCAGTCCTTTTTTTTTTTTAATTACTTCAACAAGCAAATAAGTATTTTAAACAAAGATATATTGGGTATAGTAATAGTACAGAGAACTAGATTAAGTTGCCTCAATGACTTCTGTAATTATGAGGAACAAATCTGAAGACAGAAAAGGAAAACAATGCCTGCCTGCCTTTTTTAATTGGTATGCTGCTATGTATAATCATTCTATTGCTGTCACGTTCTTTACACTGTTGCGGTATCAAGCAATCCCATGAATACTTTTAGGGGAAAAAACCAAAAACTTGTCGTGACTTATCATCTTGTGAATTAGCAAAACAGTTAATGTTTAACAGTGATGTATAGACCAACTGTTCCTCTTTTTTATGTTTGTTTAATACATACCAAAGATATCATGGTTTGTTTCACAATACAATCGATTTCAGAAAGTACATTAAAACCTACGGAGATAAATTAGATCATAAATTGAGGGTTCTCCTTGTTTATGAGGTAACAACTGTATCCTGTGGAGGTGTTTATTAGACCTGTTACAGATACAGTTGCTACCAAGTTAAGTGGAAGCATGCTCAAGTTTTTCTTATGATACAAAAATGTCAAATAAGAAGAGCTGAATTTCACAACCAAAAATCACACAAAAGACCAAAAATATTTGTAGAAACATGTGCACCAACCTGAATGAAGTAGGAATATTACAAGCATTAGAAAATTGTAAAAAGCACTCCAATCAGTTGCAAATGAGATTCTAGTCTTACTGTAGTTCTCAACACTAGCATCTGCAATCAATAGATCGGAAAATATATATGACTGCTAGCAGTCTTTGCATTAATTTTGTTACAGAAAGCAACATGGACCAGAGACTGTATCTATGAAGAAATGGGGTGGTAAAGCAGAACAATATCTGTAAGGTCATCAAAATCAAATCAAAATTTGCACTTTGTGCATGAATTAAATCCTCATAATATCATACTATAATTACCTATTCTCAAAACACAGTGGTTTTAAGCTCTGTGGAGAATAATGAATGGTATTTTAACTCTGAACTTGGCTGTAAATCACACTATGCAATCATCTTAAGGTAATGAGAGACACCTGCTAATATCACAGTTAAACGATCAATCAACACAAAATAAAGAGAAGACCAAGGGTCCATTACTTACTGTCTTACACCAACTGCGGCCAAGACTACCTGCAAGGAACGACAGTCATTATTGGAAGTCCTCTGCCAGGTGTTTCACTCTGTCTCCCTGTCTTTATTTTCTCCCTATAGTTTACATGTCCTCTTCCCCCCCCCCCCCATTTGTCATTCCCAATCATTTGTTTTTCCCATAGTTTCTTTCTCTTTAGCCCTATGTCCTTCTTGGAAGGAAACTTAGTTTATCTAATAGATGAACTGGAACCCACCCCCAAGGCAAAAATCAAGAGCTGCTGCCACAGACAGATACCAAGGAAACAATATAAGAACAAAGCAAGCACATAGTTACTTCCTGAGAATGTTCCCCCAGCATCCAACCATTTGCAGCTCTGAGATTCCCTGAGCCAAAGGTAAATTTAAGTTTTTCATGCCTTTTTTTTTTTTTAATGTATTTCATACAGTTGCTTATTAAATTTATGCAAACTTCCACCATCTACAACATCTTACAATATATATGTCCACAGCTTAATTACACATGGTCTGATGTTTGGTTTATATAGTAAAACTACAATGGAAGTTTGATTGCTGGGAAAAAAAAGTAGGCAATGAACTCGTCCTGCTAGGAACATCTCTTTTTTTTCTCATTGGATTTTTGAGCGTTTCATTAGAATTGTTCTGTATTAACTAATTTAGGCAAAGAGTGGCTTATACTTTGCATACAGAACTTCTCATGTATGTTTTGCATTTCACTGTGCAAAATGCTTCTTTGTGATGAAAAGCAGCAGCTCACATCTTTGCGGGCTGTTACCTCGTTATGACAGCACGATATTAGCTCCTCTTGGTTTCAGTGAACCTTCATGCTAGAAGGTTATTTAGTTTTTTTTTTAAATAATTTTAAAATCTACAAAACCTTGTTCCAGCAGGAGAGTCTACAAAACATATCCAACATATACGTAATACATACATCAGACTTTGTAGTTTGGTCTATAAACCAGTAACTTCATACTGCAGTTCTAACCTATTTCACTGCTGTGCATTGCAGACTGCAGTGTCATTTGATTTATAAAAAAAAAAAATCAAGAGCATGTACTAGTGAACAAGCAAAATTAACAGAGACAGAAGTTATAGATAGTAACATTAAGGTTTTTAAAACCCTTTCACTGGAAATTATCGCACAACAAAGACAGCAAGATGATGTTTGTTCTTTTTTTTTTAAAGAAGCACTATTGATTATTTCTAAAAGAGCAGTAGTAGTGGTAGTGAAGGACCATTTAATTTTTATTTTTTTTTAAATCTATTTCAAAAGAAAAAGTCATCATTCTCATCTTTGGAAGGATAGGGGAAAATGACCCTTTCTATGGCCCAAGAAAATTATATCCTTATGGGCCTTTAAAGTGGATATCAGATTGAAAGGAACACCCCTTCCCCTCCCAAACACACACATCTCCTACTATGATGGATACTACTCAGTAGAGCTAAAGAAAATAAAGTATCTTTACATTAAATAATACTCTCCTTTAAAAGAATGCTCTTTTTTTAATTTCACATATTTTTTTGGTCTCTGAGTAAGGAATGGAATTTGTAATTTGGCTTAGCTTCACTGTATTTTATTTTACTGTGGGTTTACTGTAAGTTCCAAACTTTTGTATTTAAGCCATAGTATCAGAAATAGCTGTTCCCAGGAAGGCTCCTGGTTCCAAACAAAACTCACTAAAATCCATGGAGGATCAAGTGATAGAGGGTTCATTGGGTATTGTCAATTAGAAACCAGTCTCACAAATCTTTCTAAAGGGCTGACCCTGCTGACATACCCATGCTATTCATTTTTCCTTGAAGTTCCAGATCTTGTACTCTTGCAAAAAACTTTGTAAAGTTTCTGGATAAGATGCAGAAAAACACTTAAAATGTGATGCTAAAGCTTTCAAGAGAGAAAGCAAGTGAACAGAAGCTAAAATCTACAAAAATAAAAAAATAAGTTCTTCAGATTTAAAGCAAATTTCATGGATTAAGTGCTTGAAACCTCAAGGTTAGGACTCCAGTAACCAGTATATCGTTCATGAATGCGATTAAACTGAAATTAAAGGGAATATTTGTATTTCTCAGTCAAATGCATGGTTAATTCTCTTCATAACCTCTAGTTTGTATATGTTGTTTATAAAAGGGCATACCTATGTTCCAAATTATTCAGCAGAAGCTATTAAAAATGCCCAGCAGAGAAACTAAGGCTTGCAACATACTTACTGATATTTAAATATTTGATCACGGAATTATTAAGGTTGGAAAAGACCTGTAAGATCATCAAGTCCAACCATCAACCCAACACCACCATGCCCACTAAACCATGTCCCACAATGCCACGTCCACATGTTCCTTGAACACCTCCAGGGATGGTGACTCCACCACTTCCCTGGGCAGCCTTTTCCAGTGTTTCACCACTCTCTCAGTGAAGAAATTTTTCCTAATATCCAGCCTGAACCTCCCCTGGCGCAACTTGAGGCCATGTCCTCTAGTCCTGTCACTCGTCACTTGGGAGAAGAGACCAACACCCACCTCTCTGCAACCCCCTTTCAGGTAATTGTAGAGAGCGATAAGGTCTCCCCTCAGCCTCCTCTTCTCCAGACTGAACAACCCCAGTTCCCTCAGCCGCTCCTCATAAGACTTGTGCTCCAGACCCCTCACCAGCTTCATCGCCCTTCTCTGGACATGTTCCAGCACCTCAGTGTCCTTCTTGTAGTGAGGGCCCAAAACTGAACACAGGATTCGAGGTGCGGCCTCACCAGTGCCGAGTACAGGGGAACAATCACTTCCCTACTCCTGCTGGCCACACTATTTCTGATACAGGCCAGGATGCCATTGGCCTTCTTGGCCACCTGGGCACACTGCTGGCTCATCTTCAGCCGGCTGTTGATCAACACCCCCAGGTCTTTTTCTGCAGGGCAGCTTTCCAGCGACTCGTCCCCAAGCCTGTAGCGTTGCATGGGGTTGTTGTGACCCAAGTGCAGGACCCGGCACTTGGCCTTGTTGAACCTCATACAATTGGCCTGGGCCCATCCATCCAGCCTGTCCAGATCCCTCTGCAGAGCCTTCCTACCCTGAGGCAGATCAACATTCCCGCCCAGCTTGGTGTCATCTGCAAACTTACTGAGGGAGCACTCCATCCCCTCATCCAGATCATCAGTAAAGATATTAAACAAGACTGGCCCCAAAACTGAGCCCTGGGGGACCCCGCCTGTGACCGGCCGCCAACTGGATTTCACCCCATTCACCACAACCCTCTGGGCTCGGCCATCCAGCCAGTTCTTTACCCAGCAAAGAGTGCACCTGTCTGAGCCACCATGATAATACCATTTGCTTAAGCTTGAGACCTAACAAACTTTGAAGTAAATCCAAGCACAAACTTGGATAGTTATATTCTAAAATTCAGCAGGAGCCATTTATGCATGCATGTGCAAAGCTGCAGACCAGTAACACTCAGGCTCTGTCAGGATCCACAGCCCCAGACCCACTACTTCAGCATTTGTTTTTTCTTTAAACCGGAAGAAACAGTCTTTTCCAAGTGACTTTTGGAAAGGGCCTTGAAAATTATACTTTAAAGCTGCAATACAGCAGGGCTTACACACCCCATCCCCGGGCAGGCGCTACCGCACACGACAGCGGGCAGACACACAGGACGCCGAGCCGCTCCCCGCTACATTGGTCGCCTCAGCCCAAGGCCACCCGGGGCCGGCGGTGGCGGGGCGCTGAGGGCGCACCAGAGGCGCCCTACGCCGCCCCCGCCGCGCCAGCTCCTTCCGCCCTCGCAGACGTCAAAGCAAGGAGCGGCTTGTAGGGCACAAAAGCGGGCCGTCAGACGGCCAGCGTCCTCCTCCACCCCCAGGCGAGCCGTAAGAGACCGCCTCTGTGCGAAACCCGCGGCTTACGAAGGTGGCGATACCCTCAAGGAAGCGCCATTTCCGCGCGGGGCACAGCAGCGTCCTAACGCCGCGCACACCCCTCCCGCCTGGGCGGCTGCGCAGAGCCGAGCGGCGCGGGATGGCGGCTCTTCCCGCCCCGCCCCGGCCGGGCCGCGGGGCGGAGCTGCGGAGAGCGGCCGCCGCAGTCGGCTCTCCCTGCCTCGGTACCGGGCTGGTAGCAAAGGGCGACCCGCGGTTGCCGCGACCCGCCTATCACTGGCCTTCTGCCTCTCGCCACCTGGTGCGGCCGCGGTGCCGGGGACCGGAGCGGCGCGGCCCGCTCCCTTCGCGCTTCCCGCCGCCGCGCAGGCCCGGCGCCGCGAGATTAGGCGGTGCGAGGCATGAAGCTGACTAAAGCCCAGTACGATGAAATAGCCCAGTTCCTGGGGCACATACAGCCCACCCGGCAGAGCCTGAGGAGGCTGAAGGAGAAGTTCCCTAGGTAAGTGCTTCCTGCCCTCCGGGGCCGCTGCCCGGCGCGGGGCGGCCGGCTCGGGCCCCGGGCGGCGGCCTGCCATCTCGCTGCGAGCGGGCGAGCGAGGGGCCGCAGGGGGCCGCTCCGCCAGCCTCAGTCGGTGCCCCCGGTTCCAGGCCCCACACGGTATAAAATCACTTGGACACGCACACGCTCGTCGACGGCAAGGGACAGCTCGCTGGAGCTACTGCTAGGAGCTCTCTGCTTCTCATTCTCTGTCACCCGAGAAGTTGGCACAAAATAAAGAGCGCTTCCCCCCCACCCCCAGCCACACGTCCAAATAAAAGCTCTCAGATCATTCATGAGGCTCTTAAATACTAAGTATATCTTATTATGTGAATGAAGCCATAAGGCTCAGGCCACTGTTCTGTGGCTGAGACCAAGGGTGGAATCCAGCCTGTGATACCACTGCCCCAGTGGCTTAGGGAAAAGGGGCTGTCCAGAGGCATAACTCTTTACTTGGTGCTGCTCTCCATTTGAAGGCTGGAAAAGACATCATCGACTTATATGTGAGCATTCATCTGCTTCCTCGCCTGAGCAGCGTTCAGAATTGTCAAAGACATTTGCAAAGGACCACAGGCTAGCATGGAAAGGTGTACATGACAGAATGTGCTCCATGCACTGATCTGCATTGCCAAAATTTGTTTACTACCAACAACAGAGTATTAAAGGACATGTTGCAAGATTTTTCGCTTTTTTTCAGTTTTGGGGGAAGTATTACTAGTGCTGAATTGGACAGGAAACCAAATGGAATTCTGTGGAGAAAGGAGTGGTGCTGTCTCTAAAATGCACAGAAAACTGTAGGGTTTTTAAGTGCTGTGCTTACTTTAGTGAGAGAAAGAAATAAGTAAAACAAAATCATTCCCATGCTTCCTGAGCAAGCCTTGCTAGTTTTCCCACAAGCATGGCTGAAGAAATTGTCTGAAGCTGTGTATAACTTAAAAGTGCATGAAGAGCCAACATTAACTTAGGCTTTTAACTGTCCAGTGAAATCTTTTCCTTTTGAGGAAAGTGTGTAATGTAGTTAAAAATCAAGCTGAGGGAATAGCCGTGTTGCAGAGAAGAAGCGATGCTAAAGCAACGTGGTTGGTTCAGTGAGTGTATCAAGTTGCATTGTTGGGAACCTAGCTCACCTTGTGCTGTACTTCTGCAGCTTGGGAGACCACTTCCTGTGACAGCGTATGTCTAAGGAGCTTAGACTTGGCTTTATCACTTTGGTGCTAATGAAATTAGAAGAGAGTGTTTGTGTGTATATATGCATACGTGTTCTCTTTTTCTAGTCTCCTTATAAAGCTGTCTTGAAAGGTTAGAATTTGGGTTGGTTTGCCAGGTCAGTCACTGTGTGTAGGAACCCGCTTCCAAGACAGATCCGTAGGCACATGAGTGTCTATAATAGGGAAAATAAGTTTGTCAGAAAACTACCAGGCCTTTCTGCTGATACATTTTACTTCCCAGTCCACTCGTTTGATGCTGCAAAAGATCCATTGACTCCTCAGTTTCAGAACTTGATGACTCCTGAAAAACTATGTACTAATGACAATGTAGGGTTATATCAGGAAAAAATTATATTTTTTCTAAAGCAGCTGGCTCAGGTGTGGTGAACACTGAAAAGCACAGATTAGCTGTAGTAGTTGCTTCCATGATTTGCTGGCTTAACATACTGTTATCTTGTTATCCACATTATGAGATGAGAATGCCCTCTTCTGAATTCGGCTTGTAGGCCTCTCCTGAATTTTCTTTGTCCATCCTGGGAGAAGGCTAAAATCTTCCATTTGAATGATGAATTAATTGCTATCTTTTTTAAAAAATGTCTGTCTTAAGTATATTTTGAGGAGGTCTGCATGTCCCCTTTCTGTGAATGGCTCAGTAAGTGATGTTTCTTTGTTGTCTTTTGGTTTATTTCTCATAGCAGGGCAGATGCAGAAGACCCTCAGAGAAAAAGTTTGAAGTAGCAAAATATGTTGGGCTAATGATTTTGAGATGCAGTTAAAAAAAAATAATAATGCATTCCAAGGCCACTGCTTGCCTTAGCAGCAAGGGAGATTTATAGAAATAGATACGTGTTATAACGTGGAAAACAGGCAGCCTCTATAACCATTATCTTGTAAAAGAGGCCAGCTGCAGAGATTTGTAAACTTGTGTGCCGTCTTAAGTGCTAAAGGGGAGGCTTTTTCAGTGATATGTTTTATAACTGTGGAGTAAGTTTCTTATAATCTAGAACCTGTGTCATTCTCTTCTAGGACGAGAAGGGTCTGATTGGACTTTTTGGCCACTTTTTTTCTTTATGAAAACCAAAATCAAACAAACCCCCCACCCACCCCAACTTTCTAATTCAGTCTTTTTAAGAAAATATTCCAGAATCTGTCATGGCACTTGCAATGTGATGAAGGTGTCCATAACCATTATTATATGGTAACAGTTGCTGATTCAAACGAGAAAGTACTAACATCCATAAATAGCTGCTTTCACCTTGCACGTTCAGTCTTTCCCCAGGAAGGATCAGTATTCCACTGGTAATGCAATACATAAATTGACAGTTTTAAAGTATTTCTGATTCCTACTGCTTCATAGATCTTGAGAGTCTTTGGATTTCTGCATTAATCTGCTCAGGTTTTTTTCTAATACTGTCTTATCTATTGGTTCCTCCCTTGTCTGTTGTGCTTCTTGAAGACTCGCAGTTTATGCTCCTTTTTTGTATAAAGTATCTTTCACACTTTGTTATGGGCCTGCTCTTGTTCTGCAATTTCTCCCTAAGAGTAATTTGTAATTTCCATAAAACTATTGCCACAATTTAGTGTGTATTGGTATGCTATGTGGTGGCTGCCAACATGACCTATGAATCTAAATCATTTTTTGACAGGGTAGTTTGTTCTTTACTATTATTGAACTACTTCAGCAGGTGAGATAACTGCTTCAAAAAGGTGTTGCCATGTGATTTATTAATACCAAATAGTCAAAATTAGAATGCTTCTAATACTGTTTATAAGTTATCTTTATACAAGCATTGAGACTTTTAAAAATTTTTTTACAATCCTGTAACATTACAGACAACATGGACTTAGTCTACTTTGCTTAAAATCCAGTTATTTTGCAAAAATAGAAACTCAGGAATCAAATTGCTGTTCTTTTTCTTTGTATTCCATGCCTAGCAATTACCAATGTATCTATTTATTTATTTATTTATTCTTAAGGTGTTTGTTACATGCTAAGCAGTTGTCTTCTAATGTGTTCATGTTTAACAGCAGGATTTTTGGATGACCTGAGGATTATCAAAATGTAATTTTGAGCACTAAGCACAGTAAATCTCTGCCAGTATTGGATCACTGATACATAGTTCCTTTGAGCTTCTTAACGTATACACCACTGGACTGATAATTCTGTATGTTCTGTGTTGTGCTCTTCTAAAGTGTGCCACCTGTTCTGCTTTGCTTGTGATGTGACTTTATCTACTTGCTAATAATTTGTGTTTTTCTTTATAACCTCTGTATTTTCTTTTGCTTTCTCTTGAGCCATGGGCTCATGTTCTTCTGTGATACTATTCTTCTCAATGAGACCTAATGTCTAAATTCGATTACCAGTTGTAGGGCTAGTTGTAGGAAATGTAGGGTATTGCAGGAAACGCACAGAGAAAGTATTCCAATTGTGATTGAATATTACAGTTTTCTTGATTGACTCTTCCTCTGGTCTCTATCGAGGTTTCTAAGGGTGTAAGGTTTGCTGACCCAATTCGTTACAGTACTGTCTTGGTTTTTATTCTGCAAAGTTTTTCCTCCTTTGGTTCTCTTTTAAGTCTTTGAGTTTCTTGCACTACGTTGTGCTTGAATTGGGGATTCCAGAGACTATCTGACACTTCAAGTTGGTTCAGTAGCCTTGCATGTTTCAGAGATTCCAAAAAACGTGCTTTTCAAGTTCTTGCATTGAACTGTTATGAAACATATTTCATTCCATCTAGGAGTGCTATATTCTTCCATAGCACAATTAGTGCACTCTGTATTGTTTCTCTTCCTTAATTAAAGTTGTTAAACAAACTTAGTGCCTCTAGCCCAACTTCCCTTTCAGTACCATTCTTTCTTGAGCCTATCTGAGTGCAAACTGTGTTTATAGAGAGTTTCAAATACTAGGATTCCAAAGTATTAGAATTTATAGCAGCTGCTCTGTGCAGGTCTTCTCTTCCGCGCGTCTATTCAAAGAAGCACTGTCCTGTTTATGTCCCTTCTGTGAAAGCTTCCTTCATAATGATCAGGAAGAGCTTTTCTTACAGCGGAAAGGTAAGGGAAGCTGGCATAAAAGTGAGAGAAGAACTTTTTTTTTCCCTCCTCTTTCCTTTTTTTTCCAATAAGCAAGTGAAGAACGTGATGCACAGGTTCATATTGATATACTTGATATTCAAGTATGGATATTTCGTTTTAACATATGTAACTTCACGTTTGATTATTGGAATGCACACAGTCTTTGTTCCCAGAGCGTATCAAGTGATGCATGTTCCTCTACGTTCATGACCTGTCTTCTTCATTTGTGCTGTTGCTTAGATTATCAAGCAGTACTGATAAGCCCAAGATGGTTGCAGTGGGAAACAGGAAGGTAGAACTGCTCCTCTTTTTCATCTCCCTCTTTTTTTTCCTCCCCCCCCCCTTTTCATTTGTATGTTCTGGTACCTGCTGCTAATGGAGCCTGGAGATTGAGTCAAGGTGCAAGGAGAATTCTCTGTCCTCTGCTCCAGTGCTCATTGGAGCTGCTGTTACCCAGGAAGGAGGACAGTGAAGCTCAAGAGCAGAGGGCAGCTAGCTGTCTACATGGGTTTCAGAGCTCTAGGCTCTGCACTCAAGCACAGGTGTATTAGATAGGGAAATCTTATCTATGAGCAGGCAACCTACGGGTGTGTGACACTTAGTTGCACTCTCTTCTGACTGGAAAGGCTCTTGTCATAGCAAAACTGACATAATTCTTGTAACTTCTCCTGCTCTCCCTGCTCTTCTGAATACTTAGTTAATTATTTTGGAAAGCAGAGGAACCTAGGCTGTTTTTCTTTACTCTGCAAACACTGATCTAGCAAATCTCATTTAGAAAGTTGCCTTTGTGCCTATGAGTGCTAGAAACTTACTTCTTTTACAAAAAAAAAAAGGAAGTATAAAGGCACTTTTTAAGGTCCCTCTGCTTTTCTATATTCTCACTACTTAGCAATGAAATAAATTCATGCTCTGCCTGTATAAACCACCTCATCAATTTCAGTAGACCAGCTCATGAGAGCAAAGAAAGTGAATGTTAGTAGGAGATGCAGAGACTTGGAAGGAGTCGCTAAATGGCCATTGGTATATTTCTACCCTGTCTATTTTGAAGTGACAAATACTTTGCACTAGTGAACTGTGTTTAAATGATCTGGAGCATAGATCTAGAGAAGCTATGAAAACAATAGAATTTTTGAAGTTTTGTGTTTCTTTTTTCTTGTTTTACGTTAGACTTCAGAGTAAACAAAGTTTTACACTACTGTTTGTTTTCGTCTATTATATCTAGCAAAATCCTAATATAATTTAAAATTTGTTATGTACTTGAAGCTGCATTTAACCTCACAGGTAAAAAGAGTGATAATAAGGATACAAAGTATTGCATGACAGAAATTAATCTAAATCAGCATGTAACTCAGAACAACTTTGTCTCCTCCATTATTCATTAGATTAAACGTAAGATACTTATTTCAAAGCTAGCTATTGATAGCAGTGAAAGCTGTCAGAGTAAAATGGGAAATACAGTTTTGCTCGTATTTGGGGCTCTCCAATGCCAACAGACAGGATTTAGGCAGAAAATTCTTATGTTGGCACGTGTAAATTCTGCATCTTCAGGACTTGAGTGCCTTCCAGATTTGTTTGGAAAGAGAAGGAAAGGATTTTTTGAGTTGTTTGTGTGTTATCTATTAACTAAAAAGTAGATGACATGTATAAGCATGTGTCAACATGAAAGTTAATTTTGAGGGAAGTCCATTGTAGTTTTCTGTTACAATTTTTGTAAGTGTAATCATCCTCTTCCTTACAAGCATTACCACATACATTGTCCGTCCTAGCAAAATGCAAAGTTATTTTAAAGGCTAGTCTTGAAATGCACAACCAAAATGAAGGTTGTACTTTCTGAATTATTGCATACTGATAAGTCTCTTCCTTCTCTCTTAACCTTTTCCCCTTCCAATACAGGAAGTGCTACCATATGGGAGTACAGTTCATTTTGTATAAAAAAATAATCACATAGAACAGGACTTATTACACTTGTGAAATTCATTATGGCTGAGTAAAGGGAAAGCCTTTTTGGCCTTGAGGAATTTATACAAACCACTTAGAAGCCAATCCTATATCCTTTGAAGATTTGATGGTGAAATACAATGATTGGAGAAGGCCTCTTAAAGCAGACGTGGAAATTAGTTCCCTATAATTTGAAAATGCAATCTGAGTTTGTTGTAGCTGTGTGTTAGGTGCTCTTGTTTAATACAGAAGAAAAGAAAGAAAGAGAAAAAGAAAGAAAAAAGAAAGAGAGAAAAGAGAAAAAGAAAAAAGGACAGGAAAAAAGAGAAAAAGAAAAGAAAAAGAGAAAAATATAGACAAGAGGGAAAAGAGAAAATGCAGGAGATAAAAGGGAGAGAAAAAGGCATAAAAAAGGAGAAAAGAGAGAAAAGGAAAAGAAAAAGGAAAATAAAGATAACAGGAAAAGAGAGAGAAAGATAAAGAAAAAAGATGAAAGGGAAAAAAGAGAAAGGAAAAGAAGGAGAGGAAGGAAGAGAGAGAAAGAAAATCCTTTTATATGTCAAAGCTGGGGGAGTTGTCTTGGTCACAGTGTACGTTACTGCGTTGCTTCATGAAGTTTAATGTGGTTGTACTTTTTACCACTTCACAAATTCCATGGTTGTGATAATCACCAGTAGGGTAAGAATATAAGTCTTGTGGCACTGTTTTTTCTAAGTATTTCATTCTAAAGCAAGCTTGGTGACATCAGACAGACCAACAGATGTCTGTAGATTTAAAGGCCAGATTATGGTGGTTGTTAAGGAAGGATGAAGTGGAAGTTTTAACACTGACCATATGTGCATTTTAATTGACTTGTGGATTTTAGGATACCATTATATTCATCTTGTTTGTACTTAAGGACAATGATGATAAAAATCGTAATTCTTGATTGTATTTCAGAAACAGTTCATAAGTGTATCATTCTTCTGAAGGCTGCAAAGAAGTCTAGGCTAGAGTTTTATGAGCAGAGGGGATTTGCTACATTGGAGGGGAAAATATTTTATTCATGTGTTGTTTTTTAGACAATCATATTCTGGGCTATATTACAATGGCACAATGAATTGCTGAATACACTGTCTGCTGAATATGACCTCACCATGAAAAATTTGATGCATTAGAGTAGGAAAGGTTGGAATATATCAACCTTAGCTGACAAGGGACTTTGAATTTTGACCTAACACAGATGACCTTTGTGTGCAATAAAAGTGAGTTTAATCTCCAGGTCAAGGTTGAGGTGAACAGTAGGGCAGTGTGGATTGGTTTGTGCTGGCTATGGATGGATCACACCTAGCAAGCAAAGAAATCCAAGGTCTTTGCATTTCAGAGTAACCAAACGCTTATTTACCTAAAGTTTACTGATGTCTATTATACCACCTTCAAAAACTGTGCTGTGCTGTAGACAGCTAACTCTTCAGCAGCTGTGGACTAATTCATTTGAAGCTCAATGTTTCAGAATAAGAAGTCTTGAGGTACGTATATTCTGTTCCTATAGATCATTGAATAGGTAAGCTAAGTAAAATTTCTCCTCTAGCATGTAGAAGAAAGACTGTCAAGTGTATTGCCTTGCTATGAAAAGGGCGAAATCTAGAAGCTTTATTTCTTTGACGGCTAACCTGTCTTCGGAAGATCGGAAGTTTATTCCTAAGTGGCTTATGCTTTTAGGAGGAACACAATTAAGAGAGCTCTGATATGTTTCACTAAGCAAATACAAAGAAAACGGGTCCTTTTGAGCACTCCTTTGCTGTAAAAGGTATTTGATCAAAGAAGCTAAGTTACAAAATGTTTTGGGGGTTGTCTAGGTTACATAATAAAGATGTATAGATGAATTTAAATAAAAGATTGTCGTGTTTTATATTAGTCACAAACAAAATCTGTCTTTTTAACTGGGTGCTGTTTCGGGAGTGCTATTTTACTAACACACTAACAGTACGTGCTCTGAATACTTTACACAGTTAAGAGTGGTAGCGGTGGTGCTGTTGGAAGGAGGGGGGAAGGAGGGAGTTCTCTTTAAATCAGCCAGGAAAAAAAGTTTGAGACTAATGGAAAGAACCTCTACTCCTTTAATAGAGCCTGCAAAATATATTCTCCAGGACTGATCAGCTCTGAAGGCTCTAGAGGTTTGATGATTGGAATGGCAGGAAATCACGCTTTCAGGACATAACGAATTGACTAGGCCATCCATCATTTGTTAGCATGCGCTGAAACGCTGGGTTTGTGTGCAGAGGTCTGTGATTTAGTAAATACTTGGGAGATGAATAGAGCTTACACACAAGGGAAGATATTGCTGTCCTTCAGCAGCCTTAGACACAGATCCCTGCTGAGAAGGCCGTCTGACAGCAGCTCATCGGTAACTGGCCTGTCACAGTCAGTGATGCCCACCAGCCATCCCCAGTATATTAAATGCATTTTTAATATCTGCTTCAGTAGATTTAATGAAGAAAATTTAGTTTCCATACTCTGATCACTGCTTCCTCAAGTGTTTTAAAGCATTGAGTGAAGACTTCCAAGAAAGGAACTGTGCTGATACCTGGAGGAGTTGATTGAAAATGAAAGTGAAACAGAATGCAAACAGGAATGTTATTATCCAAACAGTTTCCTTAAAGCAAAACAATAATGTTTGGAAAAAGCAGTGATCTTAGAAACAATTGACCTTCCTGCAGAGGGACCTTATGCAGCAGGCTGTACAGCAGCAGAGATGCAGTGCTGGAAAAGGTGTATGCACAGTAGTTCTGTTTAGTGTGGCTGGGCTTGCCAAAAGGCATAATTGCAGTTCCTACACTTTCAGATGTCAGTACTTGAATCAGATCATCGTTCTGTATGGCTTTCAGAGTCCTGAAAGGAGGGTGGCTATGAAAGTAAGGAATGGAATAGATCATATTTTTAATAACTAACAGATTTGGGGTTGGTTTTGACATTTTTGTGAGGGATGCAGTTGGTGAAAATCATTGTAGTGTTCCATGGTATTATTTAAACTGATGTAGGAAACAAATAATAAGACACAATGGAAAATAAAACTTACGCTGTTTTTATAACTTAGCAGGCTCATTGAGAGTTGACACTCTGCTTGTAAGGATTGTATGGAATTATTTTTTTAACTTTGTAGCAAATTATAAGATCTTTTGCTGTCCATATATATAGATAAACTTCATAGTTGTTTGAATGTCCTGGGAACTTTCAGGGAAAACTTTTGTTTACGTGAAGGCAAACATGTTGGTTTTCCTTTTCTAACAAGTTTCAGTGCTTATGATACTTACTTCAAGACAGCAAGACAAACAACTCGATTTTGTTGCAAACATCTATTTGAAACATTCACTTCTTGAGCTTTTTTTCCCTCAGGAATCCATTCTGTGTTCACAGAAGAGAAAGCAAGTGCCGAATGAGACCTATAAATTTGATTCTTGTATGTGTCAAAACAGTAATGTATTAAATGCATATTATTATAAAAATTTAAGATGTGTCCTAAACACTTACATTTTTATAACATACGACAATATTATTTCATACCTTTTCTTGTTAGCATCTGTTTGCTGTCGTTGTTGCCAGGACCTGTGATTTATTACTTAAATTAATGACTGCAACCATTTTGGTCGTGATATATGTCCCTAAGCTTATCACATCACTTAATAAAATAACATACATGCTTCTATAAGAGTCATTTTTTAATTGTTTATTCCTTTAAGTTCCTGGTGAAAATGCCGTATCTATTTGCAATGTGAAAGTCTCAGAAACTTATATTGTTCTTCAAACTGAGTGAAATAATGGTGAGGATTAATTTCTGTAAGAATATGGAATACAGTAACTGATCCTACTAAAATTGTCTTCTAAAACAAGCCTGATAGAGTATTGTTGCCAAAAAACCCAACAGCATTGGAAGAGGAGTGGAAAAAACTGCTGTTTTCTTCAGATCTGATGATGGTTAAAAGCCTTGTTCATTTGTTTGTTTGACTAATTGGTATCGTACGAGTAGATTTCAAACTCCCATTGGCATGCTAAGATTTCAGGCTCTATCATTAGTTTTCAGCTTGTATTTCATGGAGTCCTTGTTGTCCATGGACTTCAAATGAAGAATTCAAAGTAAATTAACTTCTTGTCAGCAGGCTTAAATTTGCCAAACAAGAATCTGCGCGTGTTGTGGGGAAAACGTTTTGATTTGTGAATCCCTTAGGTTGAAAACTCCTGTTTTGTCAGCAATTAAAGCATTTTTATCTATCTTACGGTTTCTTTTCGTATGTGGTAGTGATATGAATGGGATACACTATCCCTTCCAGTGCACACTCCAGAATATCCAGTAGCCTCGTTGAGAGTGACAGTCTCATTGCTTTATGCTGGAGAATTCTTGAACTTCAGTCCCCAGCTTTATCCTTCTCATCTGAATAGGGTATTTAAGCAAGTGTTGCTGTCCATCCAAACTGGCAAAATGGCTTCAGGTCAGGATGTGGTGCTGAAGTGGACTTTATTGTTTGGGTGAATGCCCTCTATTTGCGTATCTGTATCTAGGCCTGCAAGGTCTTGGAAGCATTTGATAGCATTCATTCCCAGATACGTCCAGAAGCTTCAACACTGAATAAAAATGTCCTAAGATAGCACACATTCTTCGTCCACAGCAAGCAGAATGTTGTGAGATATTTCTTTGAGTAAGACCCCTGTGATAGCAAAGATAGTCTCTTGTGTAATGCAGCCTATCCGAAACTGTTTCAAAGACAATGTAAAAATTATGACCAAAATAGAGGTAATACTCTCTTCTGTCACTGAATTAATATAAAAGGTCTTTTGGAGTTCCTCATTGTTAATTGAGGACCCAGACAGCAATAAGGACATCACGTATCTCTATTTCCATTTGTGGTTGGCTAAGAGGTGACAGAACTTCTTATCAGTCCACTATTGATATTGGTAACGTCCAGTTGTTTATTGCACTTCTGTGGAATGCAGATGTGTATTACAAGGCTACAACTGGTGCAAAGTACGATAACTAACAGCCAGAGAGTGAGTGTGGGTTCCTACAGATGAAAAGACTATTGAACACTAGCCATTTCTAGGATTAATACAAAATGCATGTTGTCAATGCAGTTGTCCTTCAGTTTTCAACACAGCTGAGCAATGCGTCTTCCTAGAAAAACGCATTATCTTGGATACACAAAATATAAAAAGATAAAAATAACTCATAAGCTAGATTTCTTGTTCTTACAGAGCTTAAAAAGGAAGATTTGCTTTGACCAGTTGGCAGGTACTCCAATAGGTCAAGCAAGTTCTGTTCCAAATACAGTCTTTAATGACCTCGTTGCAATGAGTTATCTGACACAAGAATATGTTTTCCTTTATCCTATTATTAGAAACAGAAGAATTTAATTATTGACCAAAAAGAGAAGTCAAACTACATTTTTTATCTCATTTGTATCGTGTTCCTTTGGCATCAGTGGTCTGAGAGAGAAAAAGGAAAATGGTCCTTTATGGAATAAATGCATGGTTTCTGTCTAAATATTTTTCTAGCCATATCTATCTGTCCTCTAAGTGCGGAGGGTT
This sequence comes from Gavia stellata, assembly GCF_030936135.1. Classification (NCBI taxonomy): domain Eukaryota; kingdom Metazoa; phylum Chordata; class Aves; order Gaviiformes; family Gaviidae; genus Gavia; species Gavia stellata. The sequence goes on from NC_082600.1 coordinate 34,965,306, forward strand.
TTTTTCCAAACAAATCCCATTGGTTACCCAACAACTATTATCCACAAGCTTTCTGCTTACACTTTTTTTTTAATTTACTATTTAGACACAGACCTCACCAGTGACAGGCAATCATTCTTACACATTATTAGTTTGTGGCTTTGAGGTTGCTGTATAGAGAATTTTGTCATATTTATCTGGGTGTAGATACTTGCCATTCTAACATTTTAAATCTCAATAATTTAAGAATATTATTCAAATGTTTCAGCTACTGTGTAGAAATCAATATATTTCTATGTAGACAGGTTTGGGGTGATGAACATGTATCACATGTTAATTGTTTGCTTTAGTTTATTTTGTAATTCTTAGCTCTGGTCTCTTTATCAAGGACATACATATATATCTCTCTCTCAATGGAACTTTGCATTAGTGGATCAGGATGTTTACTGAAATAACCAGTTAAAATTATTAAAATATATAGTCTAAAGCAACATGCTTAGTTTAATGTGCTTCTGAATTAAATGCAAGTAAAATGTTACATAGACATGGAGCCATTTATAATATTTTAGTATATGAAGCAATAGCTGTGTAAACCTTAACCTCGTAATTTTGCAAGTTCCACTTTTTCATGTAGCTGTAAAAGGTAATCAAAATAAATCATGGAAGATGAAGAAATATTTTCTAGGGCTTTCTGTATGCTTTCAGAGTGACGCTTGATCCATGAAATTTTAGTAAGCATATTAAATAATACAATATGATGTGCAACGTGTCAGGTCTGATAAATTATTTTGTATAGGACATTTATACAGCATATGGTGAGCTGCTATGTGAACAGCTTAATGACTAAATTATGTTAATCTTTCTTGCCATATTTACTTTTCATTTAAAAAAACAGTGTTTTCAAATTTTTATTTTACTTTTTTGATCATGGGTAGATATAAGAGAGGTGTAGGTCATCTCCGAGAAGCCGTGACAGTGATCCAAGGTTCCTCAGCTGTGCAGTGTACATAACACAGATGTTGGGAGAGTCATCTGTCAGCTATGCCTCTCCTATGGAGTTAAAGTTCTAGGGGGAAAAGAATTTGACACAGTGCTGTCACTGTTACATTTTCACAATAGAAGAGCATGCAAATATTCAACCTCCTGCTTAGCAGTAGTGCCCTGTCTAATGTCTGTGCTGGTTAGAATAAAAAAATAGTGGGTGCATCTAGGGCTCATAGATCTGACAAAGGTCATGCTATGCTGGGCATTTGAATTGGAAATTGTCTGGACTTAGATTTTATAAAGCTCCCACTGTTGTCGGGGAAAATTTCAGCAGGGTTTTGTCCCTAGAGAGGCCTCTTAGGCCCTTTTCTGTCCTATGAATGAATTTAGATGTGAGGGTTTCTCCTGCCTTAAAACTGTTAAGTTCATTTTGCATACATCCCCAGAGAGAAAAACTGGCAGATGCTTTTGTCTTGGAAGTGTTTAAAAGAAAACTGCAGAACAGGAACAAGGGAGAGAAGGGGCCCTGTGTGGAGTCCCAGAACATTTTGGAAATGGCCAATATGCAGTTTTCATCAGTACTAAGGCGGGGCGCAATATGGTGCCTGTAGCTCACTAGGGAATATGAATGTTGATTAAGCATACTCCCAGGCTTTGAAATCCTGAAAGCAGTGTCAGAATAATGGATGTTGAGCAAATGTCAAGCATTTGTTAATTTCTCTGTTATTTGGAGTTTATCTACCATGATCAATCAAATAAACTAGTGCTTCTCTGTTGTGGCATGTGTCATTGATATGGTGATTAGGTGGCTAGAGAGGCCTTCTGCCTTTTTTTTTTTTTTTTTTAATCCAGGTAACAGATTACATATGAACAACCATAACTTTAAGTTAAAGATTTGTTTGCAGTTGGTTTAATGGAAAGTGGTGCATTAACAAAATACTTTGGGGTACTGAGAGAAAAAAGTATGTGCATATCTGCTGTGCTAAAAATTACATTCATGCCATTTTTTCCATTTCTGGCCGTAAAGCTTTACTGTTGTGGGGAAGGAGAAATTACTTGTAGATGAAAGTTGGTAGAAGAAACTTTTACTTACTCTTCAAAGGAGGAGTTTGAAAACAAAGGATATCCACCCCAAATTAGTATTAATTTATGGCTTAGCTGCCTTCTTCCCTCTAAATCTTTTGGTTTCTATAAACTAGGTATTGACATCCCTGGTTTTGCTTGGGAAACATGTTCAGATGCCCTTTAGTTAAAAGTGAAGGGGGTGACTCTTTGCCTTTTGTCAGAATACACACTCTTTTATAAGAATATAGCAGAGAAGTTGCTAAGTTATTGACTAACATGTAGAAATGTAAACAGTCCAGTTCAGAACATTTTTTCTCCATCTTCTCAATTTCCACTGTTTTCTAATGTCCTAGTTCAGCTAATTTACCACTCTTGGAAGTTAGGTAACATACAAAGACCTGATACTTAAATGTGAAGAACAAATTAAAAATAATCTGAAGGACAAAAAGGCACTGTGGCCTTTGCTGTTTTAGTGTCATATATAAAGACTTTAAAATGGGAGAGGATAGGGTTAGGATGTTTTGTGTGAGGTCTTTTTGAAAGCTGCCTGAAGTATGTTAACAGTCAAATTTCACTGAATTCCAGTGAAGTTTAGTTACCCCTTCTCATGGATTTTTTTTTTGTTTTGTTTTGCAAAGTCTAGTCCTTATGTGCTTAATGTAAAGATGACAATGTATATTTTTATTATGTTTTTGACAACTCCCAGGAATTTAAGAAGTGTCAGTGAGTCATGCCATATGATTTGATGCATGTTGAGGTCATCTTCAGTTTATTTTAACATATGTTTGGTGTTGACCTTGTTTTCCTTCTTCCTTGGCTTCCACATTTGTTTACTAAGGCCTTCGGGTCCATTCAACCAAGACTGGTCAAATTTGGTGCCTAATGAAGGTGATGCGATAGGGTGAACCTATTGACTGTTTACATTCAGAGATGATTCCGTTCAGTTAGTACACGGATTAAGAGTTCTCCTGGAAACCCAACCTTTTCTGCAGCACTGCAGGAAGCAAAGCATATAGTCATTGTATGGATTTTCAGAGCAGTGCAAAGAACACAAAAAAATAAATCCTCTGGGAAGAGGAGGAAGGGAAAGGAAAATCCAGTTGGTAGGAGTGGAAAAGAAGGTTAGAGAAGTTTTAGGACAGAATAATCTAATATTGGGATCACCTCTTGTCAGATGTTCCCTTCATGTTGCCTGCCAGTTGTAGGTAGATAGCTTTTTAAAAAAGAATGCTGGAAGACCACTAGTAAAAAGGAACAGCTGGGTTTCCTTCTTAGTGCATTTCTGCCATCTTTCCAATGGGAAGTAGTAGAATTAAATTAGTTTATTACCTCTATGGCACAGTAAGCTATACCCCCGGGACTGCAAGTAGACTTTGTAAATATCTGCATATACGTTACCATAACTTACAGATACAAGGCAAAGTACTGTACTGTCAGCTAGGTAGATAGACAAGAATTATTATCTTTTTTTCCTTTGTTTTCTAATTACGAGTAGCTTTAAAATCATAAACTTTTAAATGATAAACACTTTTTAGGGCTTAAGACTAAAAATCTTAAGGGGACAGGCTATACATGGATTCATTTCTTGCCTTAAATCTTTATTGTTCCCAAAATTTGAATTTACTTAAAACTACTTTTCTGTATCATCCATATTTGATAGAGCTAAAATCCTTTAAATTGTACCCTGTATGAGAAACATCAATGAAATCCTGACTTGTTTAAGGAATTAACAGTTTTGATTGGATTACTGGAAGCTTTTTTGACTTAAGGTGTTCACTTTTTACCCTGGAGAGAGCTATGCAACAGTGTGTGTGCTTGACATGTGATACATGCAAACGCTAAATACAGTAGCAGCATGAGGCAAGTGTCATTAACAGTAATTTATGTAATGAAAGCCACCTGGCTGTCTTCATAATTAATTGCTTGTAAATAATAAATTTAAATATAATTTATAGTTTTCTAAATTTGATTATATATTTTTAGGAGCAAATTGTTTAAGGGTGTTCAGGGATTTACTTAGTTTCAAATTGGCACATATATGCTTTTTACATACAGGCTAATTTTTTAATGTAAAATGAACAGTCTAATTAGCTTCAAATTGCCATTCACTCATAAAAATAGTTTTCTAAAATGATATTTAAACATCTAGTTTATACAGGACAATATAGGTTTGAAGAAAAAAAGTACAAAGTAGAATGATTTTCCCCTTTCTCCACAATCAGGAAATTTAAGATTGGAGTCTGAAAAACTTCTCTTGACAAGGTATTCTATAATCTGATTCTTTTCCTGGGGGGGAAGGGGAGGTAGCACAATAGAGTTATCCAAACAAAATGAGGAAGATGAACACAAAATGAATATATAAAATATTTCTTTCCAGTAATAGTCTACTAAGTGAATGTTTTTTCAATGTATGGACCTTGTCCCTATTAAGAGGGCAGATAGGAAAGGTGAGGGATAAATCCCTGGTTTAAACTGTAGCTTCTTTGCCTTAACAACTTGTTGAGGTCCATTGCTGTTGCAGCCTAGGAGCATCTTTCTTTGCATAACCGTCATCAGATAACTACAACTTTTGTGTATTTTTGCCTAGTGGTTCAACATTTAGATTGTGGTACTAAGAGTTCAAACTTGCAAGCATGTTTTCTGTATAATCTTAACTGAAGTAAATTGAAATAAAGTGTAGATGATGCACAGTTAAGTGCAAACAAGGAATTTGCAGAGGTTTTGCTTTTTTCTCTGTCTCTGGTATGCTGCTCTATGCCTCTGCTTTGGGATGTGTTCACTGATTCTTTCATGTATATTAATAAACTGTTCTTCTTGCTAAGTAACTTGGAGTAGTTGAGGACAAGGACATAGCAAATCATCTGCTTATGTTAGTCTCAAACTTTGCTTTTTTTATTTAATTGTCTGAGAAATTCTACTGGTAGAGTTAAAAGGAGAATTTTAGAGAATACCAGGAGGTGGAGATGTAGAGGACAAGTACTATGATTATCAAGGTGTATGTGGGAGGCAAACCCTATTTGACTCCTATCAGTTTCTTTTTATCAATGGACTCCCTGATTAGCTGAACAAAGGGTACCAGGGAAGTTCTGGTATCTGTAAGGTGAAAAGATTCGATAGTCACTGAAGCCTGATGTCAGAATATTTGAGAGTTTTAATGTTTTAGCACTGTTACTGTATTTTTTAAATCTGTATTGTGAATATATTCTTGTTCTGTATTGCATCTGAAAATATTTTTCAGCTTGAATCGAACCTTACAAAATAGTTTTATGTTTTTATGGAAGAGACATTACTTGGAACATTAGTGGAAGAGTATTTACTTACAAAGGTCTCTGTGTGGGTTTGGCATTTAAGTAGGTTTCAAACATTCATGCAACAAGCACTGTGCTGTTTAACTCTGGAAAGAAAAAATATCAGAACAATATCTTGGGAAAATTACTATCTATTTTCTATACTTTCTTACTAAGATAATAAGACCAAAAAGTAGTTTCATTTCATTTGGAAATACCACTCTTCTGTTCTTGTGTTTTCAGAGTTCCATTTTTAACCATAATATCTGCCAATGTTTATCCACTGTTGAAGCATAATGTTGTTGTTCTCATCATAAGCATATATATGTGAATGAAAAAATTGCATCTTTATTCTGACTTCTCTTTTCATTTTGGGGGCTTGATCAGAAATACTTTGTAATAATTTGAATATGTCGTATTTTGAGTTACACTTGTATTACTGCTGTTGAAAGTCAGATTTTTGTGGTGTTGGGGAAAGAAGGTGGAATTTGTCTCTGCAAAGAGCTAGCATTATTTTGTGATCATTGCCTGTATTGGTAATTTGTATTTAGCTGGGTATTTTATTTTTTTCTTGTCTGATACAGATCATTCATAGGCTGCAGTTGTTTTAAAATATATTGGCCGTTACAACAGACACCAAAAAATGAGGTGTCTACAGGAAGAATTGGTGCCATGCTCTTAAAGGAACTTCTAAGTCTTTCTAAATGAAAAATTATTCAAACAGTATCTAATACTGGCAATTTTCCTCTGTCTGCTGCTAGAACTTATTGGCCAACTAGGTCAGACATTATTAAAGTTCAAGTGGCCCAGTGGGAAAAGTAATGGCCTTATGCTACTATGAATTTTAAATGCTGCCATTTCTATGTATTGCACCATCATCTGTTCTCGCACATCACTAAATTGTATAGAAGTTGTGGGACCAACCAGTGTCAAGGTCATAGAAGTGATGACTCTTCTCAAGTAGCCTTCTTGGAGCTTTGTCATACTGTTATTCTCATAACCCTGGCTATAGGCAGCAAAGTGGTATGCACATGCCTGCATATAACCTTTTTATTATCATTGGATAGAGTCAGCCAGCAATGCAGGATGACTTTTTCCTTGGACTCTTTACTTCTGTTTTTTATTTTTGGTCCTACCAAAGGTATGAAATCAACTTTGATGCAAAGACAATTTTTAGTAAGTGATTCATATTTAAACGTTTTGAGTTGAGCTGTTGTACAGTTTATTGAACTGGATATCAGAGAATTTCAAAATTGGTTAATGCTATAGTTTTTCCACATGAGCTTGAATTTTATCTTGATTTTAAATGTGATGGTACTAAATCTGAAATGAGCATATCAGCAGGTACTTCTTTATTGAATTTTTATAGTATTAATATATTTGTAATGGGAGTATTTCTGCAACAGCACTGTATTGGCTTTGTAGTTCCCAAAGTAGTAGCTACTGGTAATGTTTCATTGTACGGAAGGCTTCTTATGCAGAGATAAAACTGGTTTTGTATCCCAGACTTGAACTGGTCTAGCTGGAAAGCTGTAACCTTGGAAGATAGCAACTTTACAGAAGTTACCATGTTGTAACTAAAGACTTAGGTACTTTTATGTCACGTAGTTACTCCAATTCAAACTCATATATTGATTTAAACACATATATTGACACACACATGCACACGCACATATATATAGACATATATATTGATTTGGCTTAAATTGATAATTCACTGACTTCTGATAAAACAGCGTTAGATTTGTGAATGATAAAGTACAAATATGTACAGAGACAATAATCTGCTTTTTGAGAATTTTCACTCAGAGAAGTGACCACAAGCATATTAAAACTTCAGGAAAGATTTTAATATTGAAAGCTGCAGTGAAGAGAGGTCAAAGCCATAACTATTCTAGAGGTCAGTGAGTCTCCCTCCCTCATTCCATGTTCTTCAGTGCTTGGATGCGTATGAGCTTAGCGTTTCTCAAGCTTTGATAGGCCTTCATTATTCCTGAGCCTTCCTGGATCCTCATGTGGAACCACTCAGGCTGCTAAGAAACCATCCTGACAATCATGACACGTAGAAGAAATTCTGAGAATCCACTAGTTGTCACCTCCTCGCAGGTGGGAAGTTCACCATCAGAGTGGCTTTAGTTGATTTACAGGTATAACTGTGGTGGCTCATTAGCCTACATCCTATAGTTCTGGGAAGCCATGGAGGCTTTGCGCATCTGTGCTTGTGTTAATGCATTTGAACCGATGCTGCTAGATCTATTTGAAATCCATTATTGACAGAGTTTTTAGAAATAAAAGCGGACTGGTTAGCATGTGACAAGCAGTGTAGAAACATTGCATTCTTTAGGATTCCCTGTTCCAAAGCGTTTGCAGTACAGAAGATGAGAATTAAAAGGCTGTTTGGGTTTCTTTCATGCCTTTGATAATGCAACAGGAAAAATGTATTTTAGGCGCACATTCTGGAATTTCAGGATAGCTGTGAGGAGGATTCCCTTTCCACCCCGTCATTTAGATTCATGAAATATATATATTTCTTTCCTCACATAGATTCTTAATCCAGCATGGCAGCACCATGCAATTCTAGCCATAAGTTGTATGTATATGTTTTATTTTAAAGCTCAATATTGCATTAGTAAAAATATTTGAAAACTTATAGGTGGAAAGGGGAAGTTCTTTTCCAGTTATTAGAAATGAGAGACTCTTGCTGTCTGCTTCAGAACATTTCATGAAGGGGTATGACTAGGACTACATACTCATGGTGGAGACTGTGGAAGGAAAGAAACAATTTCTCCCTGTGCCTGAATTCCTACAGTAGCGAAGTGCAATGTTGTATGCACTTCCAAGAGAAGGTTTGACACTGCTGCTTTGGGATTTCACACGTAACAGCTTCTGAATTTTGGAACGCAGCTCCTGCCCCCACACTCAGTTTTTTAACCAATATATTTATCATCTTAATGAGGTGGAATGTTCCATTTTGTGAAAGGGAGGTAATGTTCTTTGTAGATTTCATTTGTTGGAAACAAAATCAAGGCTATTCTATATATATAATATGTATTTGTCACATGATGGACTTTGCTTTCCCCCTGCTTGTCTCCACTTGTGTGAATAGTTACTGGATTAAATACTGCAGTTCATATTTACTCTTGATTATTATTTTTTACAGATCTCTCTAGATACTCTTCCTTTGTTCCATAGCAGAATACATGAAATGTAAAGCTGAATTTTTAGTCTTTCTATATTAGGCAAAAAGTGTGGCGTTAAAGATGAGGGAAAGGAAACTAATTTTAAAACAAATAGATGAAATAAGTGGAAACTTGGTTTTCTACCTAAAATTTTATGTTTTCAGTAATCTCAGAAAATAAAAAAGTGTAAGTTTTATCTTATCTCTAAAGAATTAATTATTTGCAAGGGCTAATAATATAATAATTGCCCAAAGTTGTCATATTTGGATTTTCTCCTGGTGAGGGTGTAGTAAATAGCAAATATTAAGTTGGACAGCACCCCAAATCTTGGCTAGATCTGCAAGCCTGCTTTGTTGAGAAGATGATCTGATCCAATTAAGTTCTTTTTGTCCTTGCTAGCTGCTTCTTGGCCAGAGTTTTATATCAACTTTAGTTATGAAGCACTGATCTGCATCAGCATATTATCTGTTTCTAGTACATATATGAATGCTCATTGCAAAACAAAACATTTCTGAAATACTCTCCAGGGATGATAGCATTCCTCCTCTACCAAATTCTGGGATTCATTAGAAGAGAATGGTCTACATTTTATTCTTACATATTAAATGACCAAAAGGCATATTCTTTTTCCAGCACCAGACTTGCAGTTGTCTCCTTAGCTTGATTGATCTCTCAGTTCTTCTCTCTTGTTCTGGTCTGACATGGGCATCCCATTCTAAATGTGGATGGACTTTGATATCTGTAATACTTTTTTTTTATTAGAAGAAAATGTTTATGTTTTTATATTATTTGGAACCTAGAAATGACATTTCATTGTTTTAAAATAAAAGTGGTTGTTTTTTTTTTTAAATGGACATTTTGTAGCAGATTTTAGATTTCACAGTTTTCTGCCCTAATCCAGTTATGTATTGACAAGAGCACAAAGTTAATCAGGCATTCAGATGGAAGTCTGCCACCAACATCAACACAGAGTAACAAAAGGTAAATTGGTTCATCATGGATGCTGATGTACAAGAAAAAGAGGATATTTGAAGATTGAGGCTGGTTTCTTTGAACAGAGCTCTGGGAGTTAGATCCATTACCATCTGGAATTGCAGACGGAAATGTTTCCATCAAAGTGGCTGCTATAGAACTTAAGAAGAGAGTTTGCTTGTTTTTCTGGAAAATAGATTTAGTTCTACAAGATGGATAACAATTAATAATTTATTAATTATTTAACTATGAGTTTGGGGGGTTTTGTTTGTTTGTTGCAGAAAATCAGCAAATCTGTACCTTGGCTCTACAGTTGGTTCTTGACAAAAGAGCTTGCTCAACACATGTCTATATCCCTAGCCTTCCAGTAAGCCTTGAGGCTTACTATAGAGTTTATTCCATAAGAGGCAATAATGCAGCACTGAAAAGTTATTGTGAATGAAAGATATTTTCAGTGTTATGTTTGTTTTCCTGGATATCTCAGCTATATTAATTTGTCTGATCATTTGCTGCTTTGAAATCCTGTATAAAGCATCAGAGGATGGATGGAGCCGTAGGAATTTGGCTGCTCCTGTAGAAGTAATGATAACTTACATGGCAGTATCCCTGCTGTCAGTATCAGCAGTTGTGATTATGTTGTCTTGCAGTGCAAATGCACGTTCATGACTTCTGTCCCCTCTCCAAGTACACAGTACTGTCTTTTTCAGCACTTTCCAAAACAGTGATGTTTCAGTTTTCTGTCAATGGCATCTTTGCAATAGATGCTCAGCTGTGTTTTGAGGAGCTATTTCATTTTGCCAGGAAGTTGTGGCAATGGAATTGTGGCAAGGAAATGCTGAGTGGCAGATAAGTGGTTTTAGTGTTTAAAAGGGGAACTATGTTAACCAGAAGAAACATGGAAGCAGCCCTGTGAAGATATAAATCCACTTCTCCCAGGGAAGGAGAACGACCTTCTGGTAGTAAGGCTTGAAATTCTTTGAATGGTACTATTGAAATAATTCTCTTTGTCACAGTCGTAATGTTTTTGTACTGCAATCCAGTATATATCCAACTTGTTCAGCTATTGGACTGAATTTTTTAGTGTTTGTGGTAAGTCCTAAATGATCTGAACAGTTGGAAGCACAGGAGAGGAGTGTCAGAGTAGACTGAAGTAGAAGGGCAAAATTCAAGGGGAACAAGAGAACAAATAAAATGGACAAGAGTCAAGAGTGTGAAGACAGGGATAATGGTCTTAATTCTTTCTGATATGTCAGTGGGTATAATAGGCTAATGGTACAATAAGCACAGTAATCATACTGGGAATAGCCTAAAAATACACAAATTGGTATGTCAGTGGGAGAGAACTTAAGCCAGAGATCCAGTTAAATGCTGTCCTGTTTTGGTTTGGTTTTTTACACATCTTTTCTCTAAATTCAATTCTACCATTATGACCATGTAAATCTGCCAGATAATAATAGTTATGTGGAGAGCCATTAGGGGGCCATATGTATGCAACTTATTTATAGCCTGTAGGGTTTTTTTTAAATAAATCAACTTGAAATACCTTAGCTTTGCATATGTATATAGCCTGTGTAAGTATATAATCTTAATTTCTTTCCTTTGTTCACCTCGTAATGATAACATGTGCATGTTGAAGGTTGCCATAATTGGATGGTGCACCTTTTGGGGAGGCATTGTGGTACATATCTCCTGGCCTCTGTGTCAAATTATACATATTTAAGAATATGTAAATTCTTTACTATATTGTAATTCATTTTTCTGTAATCCATTAATTTCATAAATCTGTATATCAGTCCATTTATGTTGCTATCATTTTTCTACAGTTTTAACATTCAGTCAGTGAGAACTCAGGGTGAACATTCTCATGTGTAAAATACCGGAGATCAAGGCTCATCTTACTGCTGTCACACAGATGTTGCGCTGGGCAGACAAGCCCAAAATACAGTGTTATGGCAAAGATGCAGGAAGCACAGATACAGATAAGACAAACTAGTAAGCTCTTTATATAGCACTGTGTTAATCTACTTGCTTTGTTGCTGATGCTTCAACTGGTGGGTTTAGAGGTAACGTTTTATGCTGTGCTGCATTGACATACCGTCTGTTTAAACCTGAACAAACCATTTAGTCATTCTGTGCCTCAGTTTTCCCTTTTGAAAGTGGGAGTGAGCCTTCCTGATCTTAAATTAGTATTTCTGAGGTGTGAAAATTGCAAGGAGAAGGGCCATTTAAGTATGGAGAGAACATTTACATTTAAAGTACATATGATGTGATACAGGTGTTAAATTCACATACAAGAAATCTGGCAGAAGAGCAAGGCTTGAGACATTGCTGCATCTTTGAACTACCTATGCTATGCCTTAGTAGGTAAGTTCACGAAAGGAAAAATGTTAATTATTCATAATGCTTTGCTGTACCATAAAACTCGATTTATTGAGACTATAATTTGTTCAAGTTGCATGTAGTAGGAAAATATATTAGGAGTAATTAATTGTATTCAGGATGTGATGAGGTAGATATATCCACAGAGGACAATTGAAAACAGTAGCGGTGTAGTATTGATTGCCTTTCAGAGGAAAAAAAAATCTTGTCCCATTTCTAAATGTTAACAATTCAGAGAGAAAAATTCCCCCTTGGAAAGAATGCTTTCCAGGTTGCTTCATTGCCAGGTGTTTGACATTGAGTGGAGCCTTAGATGAATGAAGCTTATGGCAGCTTTTGGAAATGACCGACTCCGGGGAATCTCGGCTTCCTGCTGTGAAAGTTTCTATTTTCAAAGCACATCAGTTTCAGTGGGAATGTTCCAGTGGTCCCATATGCTGCTTCTGACAGAGGGGGAAGTTTTTAACCTGAATGTGAGGCAGCTACTGAAGAGGTTCCCTTGCTGCTAACAAAATGAATTTCAATATGTTACCAATGAACAAGCGGCATGTTCCCAACTGCTGATTGAATTTAACTCCATCAATTATTAATGGAAATTTTGCTTTGTTTTCCTTTTTGCCTGTTCCCTTTTAACTCAGCTACCTGCTCCTGATAGGACTTTGTGGGTTCTGAAGCTGAAAAAGGAATCACCCAAACAATATGCTCGTTTGCTTTGAAACTCTTGCTATATTTTCCTCCCCTCCCTCGTACGCTCTCTCCTTGACCTAGCAGCAGGAAGCCTTTGTCTGAGGTGTTCATCTGGAACAACTTTTCCACACTTGTTTTCATGTTCTGTTAGATTACAGGGCAGCAGGCCTACCTTTGAAGCTCCCTTCTCTTTTGTTTCTTTGCAGTGCACTCCAGTAATTAACTTTGTCCTTCTTTTATTTGTTCCAGTCAATCGCAGTCCACTCTGCTGAGCATCTTCTCCCAGGAGTACCAGGTTAGAAGTTTTCTCCTTTGTGAGGGTTGACAGGTGCCTAATTGAATGATGAATGTCCCTTTATTTCTTTGTAATTGAACTGCCAGCTTTCTGATTGGTTTGGAGGATGTTCCCTTTTCCACATCAAGCACCGCCTGAGTCTCAGTGGATGGCTGCCAAGCCTACCCATCCATCTGTCTAATAACATCTAGCCTTTGCTTATTTGGTGGACCTGTAATAAATTATGCTAAACCATTATTATTCTGACAATAATAATTTCCCTGTGTTGCGTGGTTCCATGTGCTAAATGTTTGCTGACTTGCACTGTCAGTGCTGCTTTCCATTGCTGACAGAGATGATGATAAATGACCATTGCCGGAGTGGCAGAAGGCAAGAGAGGCAGAAAATGGAGTCATTTATCATGAGATGACAGGTGTCAGTCAAGTGGCAAGTCCCTATGGAATTACTTTTTGTAGTTTTTCAAATAAGTTGTTTTTAAGCAATGTTCTTCCTGGTTAAAAATGCCAATTGAATTGTAAAACTAGAGTGCACCAGACTTAGATGGAATTGAATTGAGGGAAAATTAATACAAAGGTTGAAAGAGAGAACAAGTTTTTCTTTGCCCTCTGCAGCCTTCAGCAAACTTATTTAGATTCAATTATTGTGACCTTATTGGCTTTTACATATATGGTACATTGCAGTACAGTCTGAAGACGTTCAATTCAATAGGTAGATTGAATGTCATTTCTGTAGAGAATCTAAAAACATAGTTCAGTTTATATATCAAAGTGTAGCCAAGGAACATGTGTTTGGGCAGTCAGGATTTCTGTGTTTTGATCTATGACACATTTGTAAGACTGTTTGTTTGTTTTTCATTTTTCTAGAAACAAATCAAAAGAACACATGCCAAGCATCACACTGCTGAAGCTATTGAAACTTACTACCAAAGGTATGACCTCCCCACCCTGGTTAAGAGTATCATCGTAACTACTAATTATTATGGCAATTATGAGTAAATTAGCTTATTAGCTTATGAAGGTAATTTTCTATAAAAATAAATGTAAAATTTGGGATGAGGAATACAAAACAGTTCTCCTAAAAATGTTTTTCAGTGAAAATGCAGAAATTTTTCAGCTTTTGGTCAGTCTCATTAAGAAAAGGTTTACTTCCTTGGCTCTACGTCAGGATAAGCAAATAATTTTTACGGTGTATGTGACAGCATTTATTATATATTGCCTATAGTTAGTAATTACAGGATTTCTGTGTCAAGACTAATATTGGTGATAACTTTTTTACAGCAAGGGAGCGTGTTCTGTTACAGTTGCTTGTACTTTTAAAACAACATTTGTGTTACATTACAAAAAGTTACATATTAAATTCATGTATTGCTAGTTAAAGCACTAATTTTTAGATCACTCCTGTTTTATCAACAGAAGTGTCAGAAGTAGCTGTTAAGGGAAGATGAAAACCTTTATGTCATTTTACAATATTTTACAATTGTTTGCATTTTAAGCTAATAAATTATATTTACTACGCCTTATAGTTTGTCTATTACTTCCATAGGCTTTACTAAAAATATTGCAATGACATAATTGGGGCATACTGATAACTTGTAAAGATACTCAATTAAAATATTGCTTTGTAGACTGACATATCTGAGGAGCTTGCATGGCAAGTGAGTTCATACTTGTGATTGTAGATGTCTGATATTTATGCTTAATATTAATCTGTATGAATCAGGAAAATAAACAAAAAGTATTCATTTGTAAACAATTAACTGTGCTTCCGCAGAGTCATACATTTAAAACCTAAGCACAGCCTGATTTATATCAGACACAGGTTTAGAATATGTGGTGGGAATTGTGCTGTTTTGGGGGGTTGATTTTCTTTTTTTAGTAGTTGTATTGTTCTGTAAAAATTTGTACTGTATCACATTGCACTTTTCCTAGTGTTGATTCTTGTTTAGGAAGAATATTGCCTTAAAATTTTGTTGTGTTAATAACCATGTATATACAATGCTATTTTTAATTACTTTTCACTAGCACAGTTTCAGTGAAGTGGCCTATGTTAATTGTAACTGCTGTGTAAATAACCCTTTTCTTAGAACACATGTAAATAATTTAAATCACTTTTATGATGTGTTACTAGTTCCAACAACTTAAACCTCAAACATGGGACCAAATTTTGCTTTATGCAAAGCAGCAGTTGTATTGGTGTCGGTAAGGTTGTAGGTATGATTAAGTTTGGCTCACCCAGGTAGGAGGATTTGGTCTCCTGTCCCCTTCTGTACTGTCTGAAGTATGATAGCAGTGCGTAACTAATGCATTATGTATGAAGCTATATGGGAAGGTAGGGAAAATAATTCTTTATGCTGTTTCTGGGTATTTCATATTGCAAATGTATTAACATGGCCGAATAAAATGCACATGTTTTAAAATCAGAGATGTTATGATTAATAGTTAGAAAACTCATCTCAATCCTGTTTTAGTAGATTTACTGTGTAGTATGTTTTGTAAGCTACAGGGGCAGACTACTTGAGTCAGAAGCCAGTTTGAAATGCTTCAAGCATAAACATGACAAACATGTTTTCTCCTCTACTCTTCTGTAGAATCCATCTTACTGCTGTAAACCCCACTCTGTGTGGTATGCTCCTTCCTATTCCCACCCACATACAAGCACATAATTGTGCTCCCATTGCTTTCCTAGGACTGAAACTACCAATTTTTGAAGGTAGTCATTTCCAGTGGTCCCTGTTGGGAGCAAGTAGAAGTACAGTTGAGTGAAGTAGTTTCTGCTTCTCATTTAAAACTTGCCAGTCTTAAATTTTGTCAAACACGAAGGCAAATTACGAGAAGGATCAGCAAGCTTTTCAGAACAGTATTGCCATCAGCATGTGAGACCTGTTATTCCATAATGGAATTGCCAGTAGCATTAGAAAGATCTGACAGAAAATTACTCCATTGTCAGCTGTAGCTTTACTGTTCGATCAACTAGATGCATGTTTTAGAACATTAATCTCAAGTAAATCTTCCTGGTTAGGTATTTTGTTTATGATCACTCCTCTTTTTCTCCTGTTACAAATTTTCAATGTTTAACTGTACACAAGGCATCTTGTTTTGTGGGTTTTTTATGTAGAATTGAAATAGGTTACAGCAAAAAGCTTTTATCATTTGTTTTGTTCATTAAGCCTCAGAATAACTTGCAAACAAAAAGCCCTCTAATACTCTATGAAGAGGTTTATGTAAAGGTGTTACACCCATTCCACAGAAAGGTAAAATGATAAAGAATTTTAATGTCTCTAATGGGCAGAAGAGTGGCTTCTGATGGATGGGTAATAATAGAGCTGGAAAGGCTGTGGCCTTCTAATGATGTGCTATATGAATACAGATAGGATAAATGAGCAGGTTCAAATGTTGATAACTATTGTTCTTTTCCACATGGCTGCAAAGCACGAAGTGGCTCCCAATAATATAGCTTCTACCCATCAACTCCTGAGAACAGGTTTTAGGTATTATTAAAATGTAAACATCAAACAGTGAAAGTAACAGAGATGAGGAAGGCGATACTGTGGGATGCGATGGTCAGAAACGTCGCTGTGTATCCATATTGGTCTAATAACCTTAACTGGAAATGTTAGGCCTTTGCCATTGACCCTTTATTGGATCCGAAATATTTCTTCTTTCATTTTCTCTTTAGAATATTAATTTTATTGTTAGACTCTGATTTCACTAAAGTAAGCCTTTAGTATTTAAACTACTGTCCAGTTGATAAAATCTGTATTAAATTTGAGAATTTATGTTTTTATGCATAGTAGTGAATTGAATAAGATATACAGTGCATCATCATGGTTGAAGGTCATGTGGAACCCAAAATCTTTACTGTGAATAACAGAGGCTTATTTGTCTGTGATGCATCTTTAAGTAGTACAGATACAATTTATTTGTATGTCATTAAGCCAATTTTTTTTTTAATTTCTTGATTTATTGTGGTTTTTACAAGTGACTTAATTGAGATTGCTGTATCTTGCAGATGAATAGGAGACAACCCTGGAGAGTTAGTGATTGTTTAAAATAATTCTTAAAAGATTTCCCATTAAAAACTCTGTACTGGGGTATTTTCCCCCAAATGAAAGAGATTCAGAAGGGATACTGACATGTATAAACTGTCCTTTTCTTGCTGCTGCAGAATTACCTGGCTTTGTCTTGTCTAGGTACCTGAATGGGGTAATGAAAAATGCAGTTGCTCCTGTATTACTGGAGCTGGCCAATGAGGTAATCATCTTTACTTTTTTCTTTAAGCTTCCAGTGTAAAACCTAAGGGGCATATCCATAGTGACTTTAGTGAGAAATGTAATTAACCTAAAAAAATTGTTTCAAGGCACATTAGACATTTAAAATGGTTCCCCAGTCTGTTAGTACTTACAATAATTAGACAAAAAGCCCCATTTATTAATAAATCAGTTAATGTAATTAGTCTCTTAACTTCAAGGCGAATGCGTAAGAAACTCTGAATTTGTATTTTGCTGGAAATTTCAGACAGACCATAGGTCTTTAATGCACAAACTTAGTAAATATTCCCACACCAATTAAATGGAGTTGCATCAGTTTTACTTATATTTGATGCCTTGTTTTTAATAACAAAACTCATCTAAGATACTTTTTTTTTTTTTTAGTAATGGGAAGGGTTAAAACAGTTAATTTTCCTGACTTCATTTATTTCTGGTTATACTGGTTAGAGGATTGCTAATGAAAACTGCTTAATTTAAAGCAATTAAGCAGAATAAATTCCTCAGTATAGCCATTTCCTAGAAAAGCTGGTGTATGAAAAGTTCAGTACGGTTGCCAGTAAAGTCTTGACAAATTTATTGATGCTGTTTATTAACTAGAATATGAATCTGCCTTGGGATGCAAGGTGTTATTTGCATTAAAAACTGCTATCTAAAGCACTACCTTAAAGAAGATGTAAAAAGTTTTAAAGAGTGGCAATGAGCCTCCTAGAAAAAAAATTGATGAAATATCTACCCCTTAAACTCTAGAAATTTATTTACAATAATAATAACAATACAATAGCTGATACTCCCTGGAACTGCTTATGCAACCCTCAAAGGGATAGAGTGAAATTTATGCTGGTTTGTGTTGCATTTTAATAGAAAATGTAAGAAGGAAGCAGAAAATGAGTGTTTGCATTAAAAATGATACGGCACTACGAACATTAAGTGTTGCAACAGCAGCAAGTTCTACATGTTACGTTAGTAAGAAAGAATGGTATCTCTCTCATGGACATTGCTGCAGCCAACAAATGAGCGATTACCTATCAATTACTAGAAGGTTTTAATGGTCTGTGAAGCGTCCACATATCCTGATCATACAGTTAGCATAGAATAAAGGATTTATTTCATATTAGACGTAATGTGTAGCTTCTTACCATTTCTGGAAAAGACAGGTCTTAAAGTACTGAGAGTAGAATGTACTTTACATAAATAAGTACAATCTAAGAATTTAGGTAAACAACCCGATTCATGATATATTGCACCCATATTATGTGGGAACTGTCATAAAAATATTTCAAGCACAAAGTAATATATCTGTTACTGATTCTTTGTATATTTTTCCCATTGATTTAGAGATTATGCATATAATTTCTGACTCTAGTGAGCGTATCTTTGTTTATATTATACTAATGCATTTTTGCAATTCAGATCAAAGATATCTGCAGTTCAGAAATAAATAAAAATTAAATCTAAGAGAAAGGGAAGATATACAAAGAACTTATCTGCTTCTGATTTCATAGTAGCAGGTATGTAAGAAAGGCAATGCATTTTGTGACTGCTGCCTAATGCATTAGGGAAATGTGGCAATAACCAGCACCAGATTACTGCTTCCAAACAATCAAGCTGCCATTTTTATATGATAGTTAATATTTAAATGACATACTCTTGCATCTGCTGACAATTGATGTAATGGTAATACTTTATGAGTCAATATATATTTAATCAGTGGAAACTGTAA
>NC_082600.1:34989119-34999119 GCF_030936135.1 Gavia stellata
CTGTTGGGATGCTGAACAATTTGAAGAATGTACTCTCTCTATGTATCCTTTGACTAAACCAAGTTCAAAACCTATTATTCAACGAAGCACTGTAATAATTCTTCTGCCTATTACCTTATTAAATCTCTCAGATTATTCTATCAATGTATGGAAGATTAACTCTGAACAAAACTGTGGGGCCAAGGAGAGAGGGTGTCTTATAAAAGCATAATGAAACCCTATAAACGTAACGTCATATATTGCAGTTATCTCTGTATACTAAAAAGAAAAATAAAATTGATGTTGTCATTAAAATAGATACATTTTGTGCTTAGAGACTTAGAATCCTTTTAAGGCATTGAATTCCAGGTGTTGAATTCCAGGGTGCAAAACAGTATTCTAGATGTGGTCTAATAAATGCTAAGTAAAGGGGATAATCACTTCCCTCAATCTACTGGTTTGCTCCTTTTAGTAAAGCCCAGGTTGCTGTTGTCCACCTTCTCTGGCACAATAAAGTGCTGGCTCACGCTCAGCTTGCTGCCCCACTAGGACCCCCAGGTCCTTTTCTGCAAAGCTGCTCCCCAGCCAGTCCGTCCCAGCCTGCATTGTTGCCAGGGTTTCCTCCTTCCCAGGTAAAGGACTCTGCATTTGCCCTTACTAAATTCCATGAGATTCCTGGTGGCCCATTCCTCTAGCCTGTCTGTCTAGGCCTCTCTGAATGGCAGCCCTGCCTCCCGATTTGGTGTCATCTACAAACTTGAGGAAAGTATACTCTTTTGCATCCTCCAGGTCATCGGTAAAGATGTTAATCAGGAATAGAAATTCATAATTGCAGCTACATAAAGAGGAAGAAGTGCAAAAACTTACACATTTTTTTATCTTACCTTTTCTGCCCTCTTTTTATTTACACTTGGATAATAATGTAAAATACAATCTCAAGTTTCTTCTGTATGACTACCTGCTATTGATTATTAACATGACAGTAATAGGTATATAAGGTCAAAATATCCTTTCACCTTCCTCTACTTTCTCTTAGCTATTGAATAAGCAACTTTAAAAGAGAAAGCAGAATCATCAGGCTTTTACACTCAGCTTTTGGTGAAATGTTTAAAAAAACCAAAACAGTGAGACGCAGTTTATATGCTCAAGTTGAGCGGTTGAGCAGAGCAGTGCTAGTATCCGTTGCTTCTGTTGAAATGCATCTACAGTCCACTTGCCAAGTGAAGGCAGAGAGGTTGAAGGCAAGAATTAGAAAACAGTTCTAAAACAAGCATTCTGCAGCATTACACAGTAATGTGCAATGTACAGCACAGTACAACTGTAATTATTAAATTTTAGACAGTATGTATAATAAAAGGTAATTCAAAACTCTGACTTCAAAATTGTCTAGTATATTTATAGCGCATAGATAACACAAATAATCTATTTGCTCTGAGAACACTACCTACGTGTGAATTCCTGGTATGTCAACAATCCTTAACATACATAAAATTAATTTCAAAGTTGTATCACCTCTGCTAGAAAATGCTTCATACGTAGTTTTTAGAAATGATTTTCAAGTCTGAAGAAGCTCTTACGGAAGAATCTCAAATTGCTTAAATCTCCAGGAATTAAAATACATATTTGAATTAAGTCTTATTTCACATTTTTCTTTATTACAAAAGTGTTTGCTACCTGATATATATACTGTAGGAATAGACTTCATCTTTCAGAAGTGTATTACCATTGACTAATTATCAGAGTGCGTTAATGCAGGATCCATAGAATTAAGGATTTGGTTTCAGGCTGGTAGCCTGGAGTTATGTTAAAATACAGCACATTTAAAAGAATTTGCTGTGTGCCTAACAAATCTAGACATACAATAGGGACAATCACTAGCCTTTTTAGGCTGTGAAAATGCTAAATGCAATATATTGCTGATTATAAAGACAATCTTGAATATAACACTATCTTTACTTTATGTCTACTGAATATGCAAAAAATTAAATTGCGGTAGGTTGCCTTCTAGTAAAAGTTACAGGTGCACAGTAGGTCTTGGCAATGTTCTGTTGTACTTTTTTGCGTGTGTTTTTCCCCATGGATGAAATTTCGTTCAAACCAATTAGTATCAGAAAACAAGAGCTTTTTAGTTAAGTCAAGAGTATTTTGCTGGGTGATGTCTGACTGTGGTCCATTAAGTTTGCATTCTATTGACTGACAGTTGATTTCACTGTTCAAAAAGATAAAATTGCATAAATTACAGTTTCTTTGCATTTGCATACATGTTATTAAACACAGAGAGAGTCTTGAGAAAGTGTCATTTTTAATGCTGACCAATGATACTGTTTCTAAAAAGGCATTTGAAGTTACTCTTACTTTTTCCATTTCTCCATCTTCCTGTCTTTGAATTCATACTGATAATGCAGAATATTTTTACAAAGGCAGGGGCAGGAAGTATACCAGATGTTTAAGCTGTGCTCCCAGAAGTAGTTGTTCCCTCTCTGGAAAAAATAATACAGTTTTTTAGATATCTTATTACTGTGTATCTTCCTCTTGACTATGGGAAACATTTAGTTGCCTTGGTGAGAATGGAAAGCCAGTAGGATAGGGGCAGCTTTCAAAGCAGATTAATTGCACTAGTGAAAACAAATTCTACATCCTCAAAACAAGAACAAAAAAGATTCCTCTGCTTGCATGTCCAGAATGGATTCTACTTCTGAAATTAAAGTACACTCCAGTTTCTTGATCTGCTTGTCAGTATTGCACTTACTCTCTTTCTAGGAATGGGGAACTATTTTTCCTTCACCATTAGATTGACTGATAACAAGCTGCTTTTTTAATTTATCATGTAATAGTCTTGTCACATAGGGATGCTGTTACAGAACAGGACACATGGAGGTATTCAAAACAAACTTCTCTTACAAATGAAAATTGGCAACTGAATTAAAACTTTTGCTGAAGCAACTGGGGTGTGGTTCTAGAGTCCCAATGTTGGATGCATGCGAGTAGCTTATTTTCATCCCATTAACTCTTGGATGAGAAAAGCACAGTGGAACAGAAGCAAGAGGCTGAGGCTACAATGCAAAAGAATAATTTTCATGTGACTAATTTTACTGTATACTTTCAACATGAATACTGATGTTAACTTCGTGAAGCTGGCACACTTGGTCTTTCTTTTTTTTTATGTGTGGGAAAATACTTGGGTTTATTTCCACTTATTCTGGACAGCATGCATAACTGAAGTGAATGATGCTGACATGACTGGGTTTCTAACCACTACACACCATCATCTTCTTGATGATCTTGAAATACTAGCTTGTTCACTAGCCATGTTTGAGTCTTGGTCCAAATGCTACTCCCAGTTTACAAATGAAACAGTTGAACCATGAACAGGTTAATTAACTTGGCCACAGTCCTATATAGAGCTTGTGTCAAAGCAAAGACAAGAATTCAATCTTACACTTGACAGGCATGGATTTATGAGAGCTAGACACTTCTGAATCCACATGTACTCATTCCCTGCTTCCTCTTTAAGCTAGAAAGGGAAAAATGGATGAACACAAAATGAAGGGCAATTTTTCTTTTTAACCTCTATAAGTCTGTTGTCCACTTTTTCAAAGAAAATTCAGTAGCTTTTCTATAACACTGAGCAAGGCTCAGTCCTCCCATTTCTGTATAAGCGTCTGATGAATGCAGCCTCAGTAGTGCACTGATAAATCGGAGCTGGAGAGAATTTTTCTTGAGGCAATATTGCTGAGAAAAGCTGTTTGCCTTCAAATCCTAAAAGTTACTTTTCTTTGGACTATTCCAACTTCTCTTTCCAGAATATATTAGAGAAAGCCTATGTCCTAAGTAGACAAAGAACGTGCTTGGTGTTAAACATTGCACATTGGTGAGCTACTTGACCAGTGTCATCTCAGATTTTAGATCATGGCCCTCAACTACAGTAAGTTGTTTCTGTTTATAGAAAAGATATCTTCAATCTTACAGGAGGTAAACATCCTTTAGTGCGAGATGCATTCCTTCCATAGCAGATTTACTAGCATCTGTGTAAATATTGCTGCTTCAGCGTAACTTAGGAACAGCAGTGGGGATGGGCCTTGCTGTCTTCTCTAAAAATGCCGTTCACTGCAAAAAACCCAATTTAAACTTCTCTTCAACCTTCCCCTAGCATATATGCAGCACTATGCTGAAACACGAGCATTAAATCCCTGGAACATCTTACCACCAGTTTTGTCCTGAATAACCACAGCATCCATGTCCTTTGTATTGGAGGAGCTAAAGAAGCATTGCATGGCTTAACTTTGCTCTACTTCAGAATGACTCTGCTTGAGCAAAAAGCTTAAAAGCTAAAAAGGGTGCTGAATGCAGTGCCTGAAGGGTGTTACTGAGACATCTCAATTAAAAAGCTGACTATACAACAAAATGCAGGAAGAGTCATCTGAAAGGGAGGTCCAAATGTTTGACATCCTCAGAACTGTCTTAAGCAGCCAGTGAAAAAAACCAAGGAAAACACTGAAAAGCAGTTGAAAAAGTATTGAAAACCAATGAAAAACAATTTGCTGAGGGCTGCTGTTGGGATTTTTTTTTTTTTCCCCATGTAGGATCTGTGACCCTGAAACCTCTCCTTAAGTTAGGAGTTTCAGCCTTTTAGTTAAAATAAAACAAACTTCATTTTTTCTTTCTTTTTTGGGTCTCCTTTCTCCAAAAGATGATAAAGCTTGCAAGCAATAAACTTACCTGCGCGTAATCGCTTCTTTGACTAAGGAGATTGGAACCCACGCTTCGAAAATCACAAGAAAATAAGCAGGTCAACAAAGTATAATGCTGCCAGCTGAGATCTCTTCTGATTTTTAAATGAATAGTTAAACATTAGGTAGGCCAGACCATGCAAAAAAATGTATGTAGAACCCTCAGGTGGGAGGGGAAGACGTGACATCCTGGCTCTACTCAGTTGCATTGCTTCATGGTTGCAGCGCAGTCAGCACTGTGCTCTTTGATGCCTTTGAGACTGATTCAGCTCAGCAGCAGAACTCTGGGCTCCTTCTCGTTTAAACCACAGCTGTATAAGGCAGACATTGATCAACTGAGCTGAGTTCACTGGAGGGCCACCAGGATGGTAAAGGGGCTGGAGCACTTGCCCTGTGAGAAGAGGCTGAGGGAAATGGGGCTTGTTCAGCTGCGAGAAAAGATGGTTTCAGGGAGGCTGAAGGGCAGCCTGCTCATACCTATGGGGAGGTTATTAGGAAGACAGATGCAGGTTGTTGACAGCAGTGACATGGTGGTAGGATGAGAAACAGGTATAAATTGAAACAAGAGATGTGTACAACTTAACAACTTTAAATAACTTTTGTGGTCTATTAACGTTACCTAGTCTGCTTTGTATTTCCCTAAAGTAGATGCTCATTACTTATAAAATGAATTTTGCAACAGATTTTAAAGATGAAAGTTTTCTTGTATAATTAACCCTTGAACTTGTTTTGGTAAGCCTTAAAATTAATGGTGTTAAAATAATCAGTGCTGTTATCCAAAGTTTATTGCATATGTATGACTAAAGAAAGAAACATGATCTAGGTGTGATTATCTAAGGAAAAGTCCTACAGATGATTGAAATTGAACAGAGTAACTGTAATTATCTAAAAGAAAGTCTATTACTGTATGATAAAACTGTCAAAATAATGATTGAGGGCTCCTACAAATCATGCAGAAGATCAATAAAGCTAATCCTACGTCATAGCTTGAGAATTTAGAAATTGTATTTTGACCTTAATTCACGATGGAGCCATTCAAAACATATTTAATAAATGGGTTATAGTACTACTTCTTAATTAAAAATTAAAACTATTCCTCAATAGTTTTCCCCAGTGAAACAGGGAATATATTTCCAGTCCACATGATGGGCATGTTATTTTACTGATTGCTTACTCTTTTTGAAGAATTATTAGTTGACTTTGATTTATTATTCGTGTAGACTAAATTTGCAGTTATACCTCTCCCAAAAAATTCTTTGTGGCTCAACAACCATTTGTGGCAGTTAAAAAAAAAAAAATCTAGTCCTTTTCTCCCTGTGATTTACTTTATTCTCCATTCTATATAGGAGCTTATCCTTCATTTATCCTACTATATCTGCATGCCTTCTAGTAGTGTGTTAAGCTGTATGACTGCATATGTGTCACGTGTTGTTTGTTCTTTTCTCCCAAGGAGGAGAAGCATATGCAGTGAAGTGTTTGGTTTGGTAGGTTTCGCTTTGTTTTGTTTTGTTTTAGTATACATATATAGATGTTCTGTATTTGTTAGAGAGAACAAAGTGAAAGAAATGTGCCTTTCATGGGGAGCAGGTGGAAGTGGGGGCCCTGTGTTCACTGCACAGTCTCCAATAGGCTATTCAGAAGAATCTCCATTTCTTCCTTTCTTCACTCCCCAATACGTATAAATTTCACTCTTACGGCATGAGTTCTGTTGAAGTAGACAAGTACAACCTTACACTGCTTGGCTAAAATGCCTTTCTTCTTCTCCAGTCTTCCCATGAAGATGGGTCAGGAGAATATTGCAGAATGTAGATGAGTTTGTTCTTTACAGATCACTGTTCCTTATGTAATGCATGCATCTAGATTTTTTAGCTCAAATACCCTGAAACTTTTTAAAAAATTGGATGAGATGTGCTTTTAATTTGGCACCAGGTCCTCAAATAGGTGCCAGAATAGATCTTTGGTAAAATGGTAGTTTTTACCATCATGCAGTTACAGCATTACTTGTCTAATTGATTTTTTTTTTGGCTAAATCACATTATGTATTAATGCGATAATTGTCATAGCAGATCAATTAGTGATCTTTTCTTAATGATAAAATTGTTTAATTTAGATAACAGTTGCTGCAGCTATGAATGCAGCCCTAGTCGTCATAGGTTTCACAGAACCTCACTGAGAATATGTTTCTCCCAATTCAGCCCCCCACAGTTACAATCTAGATGAAATGTTGCTCTGTCCATCGTACCACAAGATGGGAAAACAATAAAGGTGCTGTAAGACACGTCGACCTTCAGAAAGTGACAAAAACAGCTATATTGTACTGTACTGTAGCATACTGCACCTGGGGTGGAATAACTCCATGCATCAGTACAGGTTAGGGGCTGACCTGCTGGAGAGCAGCTCTGTGGAAAGGGACCTGGGAGTCCTGGGGGACAACAGGATGACCACAGCCAGCAATGTGCCCTTGGGGCCAAGAAGGCCAATGGCATCCTGGGGTGCATCAAGAAGACTGTGGCTAGCAGGTCGAGGGAGGTTATCCTCCCCCTCTACTCTGCCCTGGTGAGGCCGCAGGGTAGTACTGTGTCCAGTTCCGGGCTCCCCGGTTCAAGAAGGACAGGGAGCTGCTGGAGAGGGTACAGCAAAGGGCTACAAAGATGATTAAGGGACTGGAACGTCTTTCTTACGAGGAAAGGCTGAGGGACTTGGGCCTTTTTAGTCTGGAGAAGAGAAGACTGAGGGGGGATCTTACTAATGCTTATAAATACTCAAGGGGTGGGTGCCAGGAGGATGGGGCCAGTCTTTTTTCAGTGGTGCCCAGTGACAGGACAAGAGGTAACGGGCACAAACTTGGTCATAGGAAGTTCCATCTAAACATGAGGAGGAACTTCTTTACTTTGAGGGTGGCAGAGCACTGGACCAAGCTGCCCAGAGAGGTTGTGGAGTCTCCTTCTCTGGAGATATTCAAAACTCGCCTGGACACATTCCTGTGCAATCTGCTCTGGCGGGGGGTTGGACTAGATGATCTCCAGAGGTCCCTTCCGACCCCTATCATGCTGTGATTCTGTGATATGTTGTTCTAGAGGCTAGGATCCCATTCTTGACAGTATGTAGTACTGGGTATTTTGGCAAGCAGTATTTTTTTGTGGTGGGAGGTGAGGGGACAACAATTTTCTGCAGTAGGCACTTACGGATAACCTTTATCCACATATCTTTTGTCTCCCTAAGAAGTTCTTAGAGCAAGTACTGGCTTTTGTTCTGTATCACTTCCAAAATGCTGATTCTTTTTTGAGAACTGCCACTCTTTCAGTTTGCTTGGTTTTCTTTTTCTTTTGGATACTCACAATTCTAAATATCCAGCATTTTTTAAATCCTGTGATGTCTTTGGCCCTGATGTTTTGTAGCTATGAGTTTCACAAACGTGTATCTTTGCACAGAAAAAAGGTTTAAGTCTAAGTGCTTTCTTCAGAGTTACTTGAATGTCCATGGATGTTCTGACACTCAGCAGAAATGGTAAGCAGGCATCTTCTTGTATGGTATCCCTTTTTTTTTCTGTGTCTTCTAAAATAAATGTGTCATGTGCCCAAGCTTTCTAAGTTTTTTCAAGCCGCCACTGATTCTTTTCTGTCTTTGTACCCTGGGTACTTCCAGTGGACATTTTTGAGATAGGATGACAGAAATGAATGTAATGGTTCCAGGTGAGTCTAAGCAGGAGTTTTCAGTTATAATGAGTTTGGTGATATTTCCAAGTCCATTTCTTCTTGTTCATCCTAATTAGAGTCAGTCGTTAGGGAATGCACAAACTTGTTTCAGCCAGTTTAGAGACTGCTAAAATGTACAAATAACTGACCTGTTTCTTCCACTGTGCATTACTGGATGTTATGATTTGGGAAAACTTTCTGTCTTTGACTCTACTCTATTGTCTTTGAAGACGTAATCTCCAAATGCTAAGCCCCACATCCTGCAGTTTTTCAACAGTGGAATCCCATAATTCAGATTAATTTTAGACTGGGAATTGCAATGTAAAGCATGTTTTTTTTCTTTAGGAGGTGCAACTGTGTCTATTCTCTGTTGTGTTCTTTAGGAAAACTAAGAACAACTGAAAGTTCAAGTAACAGAAACAGATTTTTAAAAATACTTTTGAACTAATATTTTGAATCTTTAGTAATACAATTACTCCTAAGCTTATCTTCAAGACTGTAGACTTTCTTGCCTGTCCCAAGTTCCCAAATCAGAATTCCATCTACTTTTCTGAAGAACTTCTTTCTCCCTGCTTTGGGGCTGATTCTCTTTTTCTTAGTGCTTTCGTTAGCTGCTTCCACATTATGGAACTGTTTACTTCCATTCAGTATCAAGAATTGCTTGATTTACAGTTAATTTTATTTTTCTTTTCAGACAGGTAAAACAACTCAGTAGACAGAGCAAAGAGTCACACGTTTCACTTACAAAATCCTTTTTCTCAATCTGCTATTGAAGCATGTATTCATTTAGCCTTAATCTTGTGCTCTGAATTTTCTTTGCCTTTCTTTCAGTAAACTAAAGAAGGGCCCTTCCCTGAAAAGACGTATGCAAGGTCGTCATGTGCTTGACATGAAACTTGCAGCTATGTGGAGCTACAGCTTTTCAATAGGTGCCAGTGTTCTCAGATTCATCTACGGGATCATAACCTGAGTTTGACGTATTTGAATCCTCTGTAACCTCATCACTTTTGTTAGGTCCTTACAAAACATTTTAAACAACCTTGTTTATTATGTGTCAACTTATGTCATGCCACTGTTAACTTTTGCTGTGAGAAAATGGACATGTATTTCTTGTTCTCAGAGTCTAATCCTTGACAGGGCTTTGGGATTTTTCTTGTTTTGTGTGTCTGTGACTAGTTAGTTTACTTAGCTGCTACTAATAAACTTTAGCAAAGATTTTTTTTTTTTTTAAATTTTCTTTAATTTTCTTTCTTATGGGATGTCCAAAAATTGCAAGAGATTAGTAATGTTCAGCTCTCCCTTATGCAATGGTATTGGTCATTCCTTAGTGTATCACAGTCACTTAAGTGCTTGTTAGAGTGATCATCAAAAACATAATGTACTGGATATAGACTTTATTGTATAATTCCCTAATCACTGCTAACTTATCTAAGCATATAATTGGCACTAATATTTACCCTCTTTCAAGCTTTCTCTACCATTTGCTGGTGTGTAACTTCTCAAAGTAGGTAGATAGCATAAATGAAAGATTAAATCCTTGCATAAAGAGGTTTATTTTCCTATTAACAGAAAATCATTACACCTTAGTGAAAATCA
>NC_082600.1:35004119-35131619 GCF_030936135.1 Gavia stellata
AATATGGCATGATGCGTCTGGAAGTGATTTGGATTTGTATATCATTCTCTTTAAAAACATTTGCACAAACTTTTGCTTCTGCCTCTGATGATGCCATTATTTGTAGTTCTTGCAAAGCTTTTAAACTCATTTTGGGTTTTATATTCCTTTGCATTAGGGTATAGTTTTCTAAACAAAATATTTTCTTGAAAATACTACTTTCAGCTGAATGTGATGCTTTTAGGAGACAACATTTGGGGAGAAGATTAAAATGACCATCTCCTTTACTTCCAGCAGAGCATTTACACACATTCATTAATAGTAGCAGCATTGCTGCTTACATGGCAGATCCCTTCATGTCACAGGTTCCAGGAATCCTTTGAATCCTTCTCACAGTATCATCTGAGGCTTTCAATTCAATCACTAAAGAGAGTAAGAAAGCTTTGGCTCTGAGTTGAGGAAAAACAGATGAAAAACAGGAAAAGAGTAGTTTTTCACTTTGTTTACAGGACTGAAGCACACACAAGTTAAAGGCGTTTGCCTGAAGTCACACAGGAAATCTTTGGTAAAGCAGGGAACCTTGCTAGGCTCAAGCCTGGTCTACACTTAAGGATCCAATGGTATAAATATACCACCAGCTGAAGTCTATCAGCAGTTGTTCCCAGGAAGGGGGTAGCTTGTTCTTGTGCAGCAGTGTTGTTTTTTCTCCAAGAAATTGTGGAACAAAATGTTTGATGTTTTTAGAAGGCATTTTTCTAGAATAAAGTTTTTCCACTACTATTAGTGATTAACTGGTATATGCAACTACACAGATTAAGTATCTGGAGAGAAAACAATGCCAGTCCTTGTGAGGACTGTATTTGAAAATAAACTAAAGGCATCTTCTGATTTAAGGGGGGCTTTTTTCATTGTAGTATCAATATCAGTGAATAAAAGACTGATAAATAGTCCTAAATTCACTTCTGATTTCTGTTGTGTCTTAGATTTATACATTTAAACATAGCACAGAAAGCCTTTTGCTGGCTTTTAAATACCGTGAAATAAATGTGTCAACACTAAGTAAGTAAATAAATAAATTTGAAAACTACTAAACTGGAATCATCAAGTCTATAAAGTGGTGAAGATTGTTGAGACCAAACATTGTTTTTAAAGGCTGTTGTGAATTTTTATGTATCTTCTTTCTTAAGTTCTCATAGGATACGAAGGTTATTTTGAGTTACATTTTCTTTATACTAAGCAGTTTCCCTAGGCACTAAGCATGATGCTTCTGAAGCACTAACTGTCCAGTG
This sequence comes from Gavia stellata, assembly GCF_030936135.1. Lineage (NCBI taxonomy): Eukaryota > Metazoa > Chordata > Aves > Gaviiformes > Gaviidae > Gavia > Gavia stellata. The sequence continues at coordinate 35,005,388 of NC_082600.1, forward strand.
AAACTGAATAAGTAAACAGGGGCTTGCTTTCACCTTGTGCTAGTAAAATCCTTTGGTGTTTCAAGACTTTTAGAGCTAATCGTATCAGAATGGGTAAGTAGCTACAAATTTATAGGTTTGTAGTTGCTGGTTGGATGATTTTCAAAATCATCAACATAATCAATGTTTTCCGTATAAAAGTATGTCTCTCTTCCTGCCAAATGGATAACTGAACTAACAGGTTTTTTGTATGTTTTTATTCTTTATTTCTCTAGCCTCCAAAACTCTTATAAATAGTATGCTACGGGACCCTTCTCAGATTCCAGATGGAGTTCTAGCAAATCAAGTGTATCAGGTATTAATCACAGTTGTCTTTTTTTTTTTTCCTGTGGCAATGCTGTTATCTGCCTAGCAGAGTAAAAGATTTTAAACCTCATTTAATTACTGTCATCGTAAACTATCAGTGAGGTCAGGGTGCACCATAAATGGCAATGCAATATTTGTGAGGGGAGCATTTCACTTTTTAATAGCTTGCTTTTATAGTGAATAAAAGCATGCAGTTTTTGTTTTCTGTGATTAAATCTGAACAGCATCTGATAGCCTTTTTGAAGAAAAGTAATTACTGTTTTTAAGATACTGTTTAACTATAATGGTTTTGTAGTTGCCCATCACTATACTACTTCTCTTATTTGTCTGCAGTGTACTGTGAATGACTGTTGTTATGGACCACTGGTGGACTGCATCAAACAGTATCCTTTCCCATAAAATTTTAGGTGCGCAATTGACGAGCTTAGACTGTGTGGAAGAGATGTGTCTAGCTTTAACCTGACATAAAGTTCTGCTTCACAAAACACGTTTCATACTCCTCTGTTTTACATTCAATCACCTAAAGGGTCACTGCAGAGCTTTCTTTTACACTGTTTAGCAAAAATCAGATGGACCACGGGAAGTTGTCAGTGTGGTGGCTACACATTCATATGCCTGATTGAACCTTTTTGGTTTTGATTAGTTGAAATGCATGTCTGGTTTTCTATTAAGACTAGCTGACCATGCTTTCAGCAGTGGAGTTGGACTAGATGATCTCTGGAGATACCTTCCAATCTCAACTATTCTGTGATTGAATTAATAAGTTGCATAGATAGTGTTCAAAATTATGGCACTGCTTCGTTATGAATATGTTTTAATTGGAATGTTTTCAAATGCAATTCAGGTGTAATTGACCGATTACTATTTTTAAACTCATATCTGACATTCCAGTGCAGTTCTTTTGCTTTCTCTTCTTAAAGGAAATGAGGCTAGCTGTAGAAAAAACCCTACGTAGCTTGAATTTTAGGGATTTGGTTTTTTGTAGTGTTGAAATAGTTATTTAAAGATCCTCAGTATCCAGTGAAAATACTGGGGAAACTCCACACAGTACTGAGTATTCCAGACTAAGATTATAATTTGTTAGGAATGATCACTGTGACCCCAAATCTGTCCTGAATGAGTAGCTCTTCTGTTTCAGTCTGCTGTCAAAGGAACAATTTCAAAATTGTGGCCTGCTCTCACTGAGCAGGCTGGCAAGGCAATTCTCTCCCAAGCCCTAGAGAATCCTTGCATAAATATCTGCGTGCAGTTGGGGTAAGATCTTGATTTCACTGTACAGTTGCAGGATAGGAAAGCTACAGTTCCGTTATGAGAAACAACACTTCCTGTATTGTGATACATGTGGTGGTCACCCCTTAAAAATATGTTCTTTCCACTAGAAATACTTGCCTGGTGTCTACTACAGACTCAGCCCTGCTCCCATTAACTTTAACAGCAGGACAGAGTTCTAATTGTATTTGTATTTTGTGGTTTTAATCATAATTTTAAGTATTCATTGAGACCATCTTCAACATTAAACACAGCTCTCTGAAAGTGGATTAATCTAATAAGTTACACTTTTTAAAAGGTTGTTGATCACTAATTTTCATATCCAGAATTTTAAGATTAATATTTTGTTGATGAACAATCTGGCCATAGTCTTTTGAAAGTGTCATGTTTAAAAGTAATACTAACACATATGTAGAATTTTGAACAGTTTTTAAGAATAACTTGCCTGCAGTCTAAAAAGGTCTTTTCTATCCTCTTCAGATTCTGGTTCAAGTGAAGTTATTGAATATGCAGCAACATCAATGAGAAAAATGACAAGTTTTTCAATTCCACTTTGGTACAGAAAAGTTTAATACTAAGCTGCGCGAGTGCATTATCTGCAAGTATGTTGCTGAATTAGATGTTAATTTTGAGGTGCATAAAATAGCTAAAGATCAATTTAAAGTTAAGGTTCTAAAAGCATAATGTCTTCTGAAGGATTGCATATTGATTTTAAATATAACTATCTAATTGTATATGCATGGACTAAAGTATGAAGTCAACCTCTTTGTAAATGCCAAGAGGCTATTTTTCAGTAATAGTTCAGATGCTTACGGGAAACTAGGCTGCTAGATTGCATGAGTAGAAAATGGCTTGTGAGGTTATTTACAAGTTTTGCCCCATGGTCATTGCCATACATCAATAACAGGTATTATTATAGACTAAGTCTAAGTGTTTCTGCTTATGGTGCATTATAAATTCTGTTTGAAGTATTTTTCTTACATTTTTGCTGTTCTTCATTTGCCCCTTTTGTTCTGTAACTGCTAGTAGAGTTTAACGTAATAGATAGTTTCAATTGATAAAAACTGTATATACATATATATGAAATGATTCCATACAATTAGGTTTTTTACTGTTCAGCATAAAGTGTTGATATAAGTTAAGTAATTAACTCTAATGGTAAGGTAATCTGTAGTTTAAGTTTTCAGAAGTTATTCTAAACAGAATTAGGAACTTAACTGTTTTTAATGTAAGATCCTTTATCATGATGTTCCATAAGATTCTTCTTAAAAGCTTCCAGAATAGAACTTTGACCTCCAGGAGGTTACACTAAAAATATTTGATGGGGTGACTTTTTTACATATTGCTAAGAATAGCACATTGGATCAACAGGCCATCAGTGAAGTGAAAAGGACTTCACTATAAAATATTATTTCTTCCTTCCCTGACATTAGTTCATGCTTCTGAAAAATCAATTAAAAGGATGTTTTGTTACAGTAAGATGTTTCAGATGGGCGTAGTGCCTGTCAATTTCAGAATATAAAGAAAAAAACTGTTTATTTCATTCTTTGCTGAATTAGAGAATTGATACACTAGTCAGTAAAGAGGAACTTAAAAAGTATTTAATGACATGTTTTAAGCTCATACTTTCTTTTAAATTTGGGGGGATATAAAGCAAAAATGGAAATACTACCCTTATTTATACTGAATAAATACAATCTAATGGGTCTTAATTTTGTAAAATGTATGCTGATGCTACAGTAGTCTGATTTTCACAAAGTGCTTAATGCCTCTGAAAATCCCTGTAAGGAATTTCAAAACTTAGAGTTCAAATCAGTGATCACTTCTGAAATGCAGATGAAGGCCGATAAATTTCATCATTAATTACTTTACCTATGGTGTTCTTCTGAAGTTGGTTCTTTTCCAAATAATCTTCCATTTCTTAACTTAAAGCTATCAGCGCTATTGGGCATGAGCATGAAGTCTTGCTGCGAGAAATGCTTTTGGAAAAAAATCTTTCTTTCATAGGTAAGAAATGTAGTAGAGGCTAGCCAGTGAATCCTTAACTTCAAAGATTTCAGTGACTGTTTACTTAAGAAAAAAATAAGCCTCAACGCTCTTCGTATTAGGTAGTAAAGGAAGAGTAAAAAATGATTGATGCTGTACATGTTATCTTTTATTGATTTAGAACTGAGCAGGAACTTAGTTACCTAATACCCTATATATACAGCACATGCACAGGCTTGCAATTAATATTTTATAGAATAAGTAGCTGAAAAAAATGCTTTAATATCTGCTGCAGTATTACTTTTGGTGTCATGAGATATTAGCCATAATCTAGGCCTTATGAGACTGAGGAAGAAGCATAAGAAATATTAGCTTCAAAATGCTTTATGTATTAAAGAACTGCTAGAGGATTCACCCATTTAGCTTTCTGTGCGGTTTCTGCTGAATTTTTGTCCCCTGCCTCCCAAGCAATGCAAGCACTCTTTTCACAATCCCTATATTTAAAGTTATTTTAAGGATTAATTAGTTAGGAAGTTATTTTCATTTTTTTCTTTTAGCCTGCACTACATTTTTGTATATGAGTGCCATTAAAACAATGATTAGTGTTTAAAGCAACATTTCTCTCATTGTGACAATAAATTTAACAATGACTTCTGAAATCTTGGATTCCTTATGTGATGAGACAATAACAAAGTGAAATGCTGTCTTCTGTTGATGGTTGAGTGTTACACTAAATTTGTGTGATCAGGGAATTTTGCTGGTTTAACCAGAAACTATGATCTCTCTCAAAGCTAGATTCAGGTTAAGATTTTGGAAACCTTAAACAAATATAAGAAACTAGAAAGAATATTAAGGTTTTTTAAAGATTTGTCTGTATGATTAAGGAACAGCATTAGTGTCCTCTTTTATTTTAGAGAAAAATGAAAAAAGGACAGGAATAACTATTGCATACAAACTTGCAAATGACACTATGAAAATATGAGGAGGTAGATTTTCCTACTTGGCTCTAAGAGCAGAGATAGAGGTAATAGGCATACACTGTAATTGCAGAGCTGATGTTGAGTTAAAATACTAAACAGTTCTAGGAACAATAAGTGTAAAACAAGCTGCCAGGGAAGGTTATGGAATCACCTTCAATGAAAAATTCAAGGCTAGACGTGACACTCATCCATCAAAGCTGGTAATGAAATCAATCCTGTCACGATACAAGGGAATGGACTAGATGACTCACTAATGGATCCTCAACCCAACGATTATCATTTTATTTGGCTTGTGCAAGCTTGTGTAGTACACAAATCAGATTTAAACTTTAATGTTTCATGACCTTGGATAAGCATCAATTTTGTCTTTAGAAATAAGCTCTAAAAAATTTGTGCTGTCAAATCAAAATATCTAGAATGGGTTAACTCATTAGTATATAAAGATATAAATGAGAGAGCTTAATTTATAGTTTACATTTCATGTATACTGAAGTATTGTTTAGTCACGATTTAAGATATGTTAATTGCTTGTATTTATTATTTCTGTGCATTGCATGTGTCTCTAAGGTTCTAGGTGTGACTTTTTTTAAAAAAAAAAAAGCAGCTTTTCCTAAGTGTATGCAAGATGAACGCTACTGAACCCCTCACAATAAAATCTTTCCTTTCTGAAAAATTAGTTCCAAAACTGCTTGAAGAAAACCTCAGGAAAACAGAAGAGATGACAGTATCTCCTATAGGTCAACAAATTCAGGCTTTGTTAGGCTGTAAGTAAGACTGCATTCCAGTTTTGAAGATGGCTTGTGACATAGATTGCTGTGCTTGCAATTCCATTATTTTTTAACACATTAAAGAAACAGAATTCTTGCAGTTTCCATGTTAGTGTACTATGCCAGTGTACTATTCTTCAAGAATAGTAAGTTTTTTGTGTCAGCTCTGTTCACCTGAGCAGCAGAGAGTATATTACAGGAGAAGAAAGTACAGTCAAAGGACACAGTGAATATGAATTGCCCCCGTCTAGTCTTGGAGCATGAAACAGGTTTTCAGGTCTGGGATGTAATTTGTCTGTCTCTAGAGCAGTTAGCTTTCAAAGCCTACAGATCAGAAGTAACACCTTCAGATTCACCCAGCAATCGATTGGAAACCTATACAAACTAATGGGGTTTGCATTTTATTTGTCCACTGTTCATGAGAAGCACATCATATACCACGTCCCCTCTTCAGCAAAAACACAGCTCTCAAGTCTTTATAACTTTGCCTGAGATTAAAGTGATCAATGGAAGCATTCTCTCAAAACAGGCTAACAGCTTCACTTGCCATACTGAAATGCCAGGAATTTCTAGGTTCTATATAGGTTCTTTATTTTTTTATATCTTTGCCATGAATATATTAGGAAAGCTTTTAGCTATAATGGGAAGGTACTGACCTTTGTCTGGAATCTTACCCTCCTTTGGTTGCCACCACGATGTCCCTCAGTAGTAGCCTGGATATAAATCATGAAATCTGATCAGTGTTTTCTGCTGTAATCTTAAATTTGCAGTTGCTGCTCATTCACGCACCAACAGAAGAATGTTTGGTTTTTTTGTTTATCCAGAGGCTAGTATAAGAACAATGATGTGTTAAATGGTTATGACTGAGTGTGAAGTTATGGTAAAGATGAAGCTCCAGTTTTGTTGGAAATTAAATTAATGGGGAATCTGTAGAATAACTACTTATTAGGGCTGTTTCAATGTAATTTTCAAAACTGAGGATGCTTAAATGTAACTGTCAAAGCTGCTGTGGGCTGGCTTTCAAGCAGTTGTTAAATTATCTTCATCCATGCAAGAGCTAAAAGATCTTTTAAGGTGCAGAATGTTGTCTCTGTAGCTTCTGGACCAATGTGAAATATAACCTGGGCTGAAAAGCTAGAACTTCTTTTCTTTTGGTGGGGTTTTGGTTTTTAAAAAAGTTTATGGTGATTGTTGGAATTTTCTGTAATTATTTTTCTTTTTGTTTTCCCCAAAGTTAAAAAGCTAAAAAATACTTGAAGAAAGAGTAATATATAATTGTGCTCCTGCACATGGTAGACAACTCACATCAATAATAAATGTGGTTTTTAACATATTTTTTAATGTTTATCATAATACAAAATGTTAGGAGAAACCAATTGAAAACATTTAGAAACAGGTTTAAAACAAAAAACATGTTCTTTTCTCAAAGCATGCCTTAGTATCAAATGATTAAAAAAGTAATTGGACATTCTTGAAAACAGAATCTGCTGAAGAATATTAAAAGTAATGCTGATGCAAACTCCAGTTCAGAGACCTGCCAAGTTGACCCATCAGGAAATGTTTTTACATCTGTCCTGATGTTCAGTGGGTTTTTTTAAGGTACATTTCCTTGAATTTGTGATACTAGCATTTGTTAGATGTGATAGGAAAGACTAAACTTTCTCTTGCCATTTATGCATTCTTAAATAATGAGGAATTCAGCTGGGACATCCTGTTGTCTTTTCTAGGCTGTTTTAAACAATTAAGTGCAGGTTACAGTTAAACAGAGTTGGATAAAACTGGATTATTCTTTATTTTTATCAAGATTAAGAAATTTCATAGAACATTAATTCATTTTTATATTATGGCATAAAACTCTCTATTCATAGGTTCTGTTAAATTAGAACCTGGTTAATCTAAAAATCTGTTATCCATATACCTGACAACCTTGGAAAAACTAGCCAACAACCAAGTCTGTCTCCAAATCCTAGAAAATATTAATAGCTGATTGGGTGCTATAATGAAGTGTTGCATTGAAAGACTTGTATTTAAAATGTAGTGTGCTTACACTGAAGAAATACTCTCAAGTTTCAAAAGAAATACTACAGCTATCAAAAAGAATAAACAGCTATTGCAGTTTACACTGAAGTGAATGTTCAACTTTCTAAAATTACTCTTGTCCCACTTTCAGTATTAGTTCACTATATAAAAAAATACTTCATATTCTTCAATGAGAAAGAGTAGGGAAGTTTGCTTCAGGCACTTTTAAAAAATTTTGGTTTCTACAAGTGTATGTTTTTCTTGTCATTAAAATGTTACTTGGACTCAAACTGCTGACCTTTCAGGATATGCACAAAGTATTCTAAAACTGAGTTCTGAACATTGGCCATGAAACTACTGTCCTAACCTGATAAATGGATTGGAAATAAGCTACCCAACAGTGAGAATGGACCATTAATTTTAATCAAAGGTGATGTAGAAAGGCGAATGGGATGCATGACAATGTCAACAGCCCAGTAGGTGTTAAGGGGCTACACAGCCTTACTTGTTACTAGGTAGTGCCATTAGTTGAGCTTGGGTGAAGACAGAAAGCCATGCCTGGAATTGAATGACCAGGTCACTCCAAATTCTAATGGAGAAATGGTGTTTCAGAAATACCAATATAATGGTATCGGAAATCAAGGGCAATAATTTAGAAAATATTAAGGGCTTGCTTTGGGCTTTTTTTTTTTTTTAAAGGAAGCATCTTTTGTCTTTTATGGTTTTATCTTGCTTACTCCTTATTATTGTTTTTTTAAATACTCAGCTGTAGTATTTGTAAGCAATAGAGTTGTATAGTTATTGTTAATGGAATTTCTAAATCCTTGTATGTTCTGAAATTGGATAAATTCTATAGAATGCTAGATGCAAGAGAAACTAGAATTGTGGCTTCTCTCTCCTTTAATAAATTTCTGGAAGAGAAGGATTTTCTTGTTCTTTTTTTAACAACTTTATGCTAACATTAAAATAAAACCAAGAAGGCAGCTACAGTATATCTACATATGTGCTGTTGGTAGGATTAATCTTAACAGCTTCCTAATGTGGGGAGAGTGTTCTTTCAATCAGCGAATATACCTCTTTATTTTGAATATTTGGGGGTTATAAAATACTGTATGACAGCTTGAATTAATGATGTTTATAATGAAGACATAAAAATGCAGGGATGACAAAGAAGCATTTTTATATCCATGCTTCAGGTTTTCTACAAAGGTTCATTTAATCTGACACAGCGTTGCATGCATAAGAAAGATATGTGTGACTGCATTAGTAATTCTTGGACTCTTATTTAAAATAAAATTAACTATATTGCTGTCTACTTAATAGAATAGTTTTATAAACAATAGTTCTTATTCTCTATGTATAGCTGAAGATCAGCTTCGTGCAAAGGGTTATGACAAAACACCAGACTTTATTTTAGAAGTGCCAGTAGGTAAGTCTTCTAAAAGAATTTTTATTATTTTGTGTAGAAGTGTTCATGCTAAAATATTACGGCTACTTAAGTGAAGTATATTATAGGATACTACAAATTGGTCCCTTTTTTTCAGTAGCTACCCAATAATTTTAAGAACTTCTAGTTTTGGTCAGAGAGGTTTGATCATTAGTATTACCCGGTGTTTCCTCGTTTCCTCTTTGGTCTCTACATGTTCTTGTCTCATTACCACAAAAAGAAAAAAAGAAAAACAAGCAACAATAAGAACACCCAAATCCATATTCCCTCTAAGTTGCTCTGCCCACTGTCTTTGTGAACTGAACTCTGAAATACCTATAATCGTCTTAAACTTCTAGACCCAATCAGTTCAAAGCAGTCTTAAGAGTATTACCATTACACTGATAAGTCATTGCATAAAGGTTTGTCCTTGTGCAGTTATTCTTTTGCCATCATTTTGCATTTAAATACAATTCTGCAGTTCTCTGTTGTTTTTTAAAAGCCTACATAGCAGGAAGCAAGAAGGAATAAAAGTAGGTATAAAGGTCATGTCAAATTCCATCTACATTTTCTGGTCTTGAGGCCGTGTTTTTTGTTCTTCATATTGACAACAGTTGGAATTCTTACTGAGATAACTAGTTTGTACACTGGTATAAAGAATTGAGTGTGTACTATAAAATGTCTCACTACTTAGAAGTGCCTGAGATGCCATCTTTCAGCACAATAATCTGTTATCCAATAGATGAAAAACCATGTATATAAGAGTCTTCTGAAAAGTTTTTGAAGACTTCCCTTAGCTCAATGAGGTTTGTATTCCTAATCATGTTTCCAAAAAAGAAAAATGGTAGTGATGTTATTAAGACGTTATATGTACAAAATAAAAAATACCTTTGTAACTGAACCAGTCCATATTTGAAACAGTGAGATCTGTCATCCTAATGAGCTGCAATTCACTCTTGTCAAGCCACACTTTGAGAGTTTTCAATTAATTTCTGCTCCTTCACTTCCATACCTCTTATTTGTGGAGGGTCTCAGGAAGCTACCAAGGACTGGAGGGGATGAGGGAATGGTGGTTTTTTTATCAAGTCTAAAGTTAGCAGGGAAGATTGTGGAATTACAGAATCACAGAATGGCTGATGCTGGAAGGGACCTCTGGTGGTCATCTGCTCAAGCAGTGTCACCTGGAGCTGGTTGCGCAGGACTATGTCCAGATGGCTTTTGATTATCTCCAAGGATGGAGACTCCACAACTTCTCTGGGTAACCTGTGCTAATGCTCAGTCACCCTCAGAGTAAAAAAGTGTTTTCTGATGTTCAGAGGGACCCTCCTGTGTTTCAGTTTGTGCCCATTGCCTCTGGTCCTGTCACTGGGCACCACTGAAAAGAGTCTGGCTCCCTCTTCTTAACACCTGCGCTTCAGATAGGTACATATGTCGGTAAGATTCCCCAATAGTGTGGGTTATAATATACACAATATGTACTTGGTATTAAGATACTTACTTTTACGTTAGAAACAGGTAAGATTATATCCCAGCTATTCAGGAGCGTGATTAAATGGAAACTAGAAAAGCAACTAGATGGAGCTAATTTTTTTAATGCTTGAGAAGGGAAACTGAGAAACACCCAAAAGAATTCCTGGGTTTGTAGTAATACCCAACTAGAAAGAAGGTTAAAAATAGCCATTAATTTATTTGCATGGATTTGTATCTAAAAATCTGAATAGTGATAGTGCATTACTTTCCTCGCATTATTTCAGTCACTTGAGATTGGCAGAAAATAATTTTATAACTGCTGTCAGATCTGAACTAATGTAAGGTAGTCCTTGCATTCTCTTCTTCATGACTCAGTACCTAGCTAGGAAAGGCAAATGTTTCTTAGAAACTGCTTCTTAACTGACTACACAGTTTATGCCTCACCTATTTTATCTCCTGGCTTCTAAAGAAGTTGGGGGTAGGGGAAAGATGTAGTAGAATAGGCCTACACAATATAGGCCTGTCAATACTTAAAGGGGGCCTATAAAAAAGATGGGAACAAACTTTTTAGCAGGGCCTGTTGCAATAGGACAAGGGGTAATGGTTTTAAACTAAAAGAGGGTAGATTTAGACTAGATATAAGGAAGAAATTGTTTACGATGAGGGTGGTGAAACACTGGAACAGGTTGCCCAGAGAGGTGGTAGATGCCCCATCCCTGGAAACATTCAAGGTCAGGTTGGACGGGGCTCTGAGCAACCATATCTAGTTGAAGATGTTCCTGTTCACTGCAGGGGGCTTGGACTAGATGACCTTTAAAGGTCCCTCCCAACCCTAACTATTCTATGATAAGTTAACTTGGTTACTGATAGCAGGGTAGTGATGGCATATAGAGCTTATTGTGGTGACTTCATGAGTTCTTTACCCAGATTTCCCAAGTAATTTTACAGTCTGTGGTCAATCATGTGCTGCCATAGCCGCTTCTAATCTTTCTGTATTGTGTTTCTGGGTCCTTTGAGTAGTACATCATGTCACGTCAAACTTGGCCTAAGACATCATGGCTGTGGGTATCACAGGGAACTCAAAATAAAGGAAAAAATTTTAAAGGCCTCAGTAATGATACTCTACATTACCTTTTTGGAGAAAGAATGATCTTTTAGAGTGATTCTTATGATTTCTCCTGCAAAAGTAGGTTGTCAACTTCAGAGAGGACTTTCCTTTTACCAAAAAAAGATAATTTTATTAATACTAGAAATTCACTCCTCAAGAAATGAGGAAAGACATGAACCAAAGCAAATCCCACAGCATTGAAAGAAACAGAAATTCAAAATCACATTTTTTCACATAAGCCTTCTTATTCCTGACTTCCTTCCAGTGAAACATTACTGATTTCGCAAACGTAAGGAAGCAGATATTTATCTATGATACAATTCCTTGCCATTCTCACACCTTCCACTCTGGATTGGTGAGAAGATTCTGGTTTTAGCAGCTTAGCTAACTGTTCTTGTTATTCATGAGAATTTTTCAGTTCCCTACCTGACAATTCCTTTCCAGCAAAATAAGGGTGAAAGTAGGATGCAATTGCACTTTAGTCTAGTCACTTTTTCTTTACATTCTGTTTGTGTTAGAATAAATGCAGATATCTAGAACAGGGTGTAATTAAACTGAATTTGATACAAGTATCCATTAAAATATTTTCTGGTGCTTTTTTAAAAATATGTCCTATGTGCATATTTGAAAGTTACAAATATGTAACGCTGTTGCAAGCATGAATTATGTGGTAGATTGGGGCATAAATAGGATATTCCCAAACAAGTTCTTGCAGGCTGTTGAGTTTGATTTTCAGAGTTCACTTTATTTTCTGCTGTCACCCTAGCTGTTGAAGGACACATAATTCACTGGATTGAAAGCAAAGCCTCATTTGGTGATGAAAGTAGCCACCAAGCCTACTTGCAGGACCAGTTTTGGAGCTACTGGAACAGGTATATTTCTGTTATTTTTCCTTATAGATTAATAGGACTGCATTTAAGTTACTGGAAAAAACACTAGTGACTTTTGTAATGACATTTTGAATGTCATTAATTAGTATGTCAAATTGGAATGCTGAAATATTTGTGAAAAATCCACGTCATAATTATTAACTTGCAACAGATATATATGGTGATTTTACAATGATACTAGATGACAGAATAAGGTACTTTGGTACAGAAGTTATATGTCAATTTTTTTAGTACCTGACTTTGAAGGAAGATTTTGCTGTAATGTTTTGCAATATCTGCAAGGTGCCAAATTTGTTATAAAATCTTCACAAACCAAGTGGGCTTTGTGTGTAAAGAACTTTATTGCTCATTGTCATTGTATCTAGGACAATACTGTTTCACTGTGGTTTTTTTAATAAAGTTTTTTTTTATGTTATCTACATTTTAAGCAGTAATAATAATCATCTTGAAGCTAAAAAATGTAGTAAGTATTTGCAGGAACATAAGGAGGGAAATAAGTCATAAATTTTTGAGCATGGTGGTGGTATTGGTACAAAGGTCTTTTCTTTTAAAGATGGTTAAAATATTTCTGCTTTATTCTTATAAAGGTCATTATTGTATATATTTATATACGTTTCCATAGTACTAGAAGCCTCCTTAATGGAGGATTTTTCTTCCAAAAAAATCCTAAACAAGCTGCTTCACCTTCAATTCCATTTTTCTGTGTGGTGGAGCCCTAAGCAAGGTAGCGAGTAAGTGAGGTAAATGGAAGTTTTAATGAAGGATTTTTAAAAGCATAAATTTAGAAGTCTGCTCAGTGTTCACAAGAGAGCATCAATGAAATCTGAGGGACAGTGGAGAAGATGGCACAAATATGTGTGAAAATGCAACAAATAGACAGCGTGTGCCAACACCAGAGGCTAGTCTGGTGACTGTTAGTATTTCAGCTGAATATGAGAAATGCCAAGGTGAAAATAGATAGCATTAGCCTGGGAAATACCTTAAAAACAGATTCTGTAGGAGGCAGCAGAGAGAGGGAAATGAGATCTTGAGAATAACATCATCAGAGTTCGGAATTATGCTCTGCAGCAACTTTCCTGATTGATATGAGAAGGACCTGCTCTTACTTGACAATCCCAGAAAGCAGTGACTTGGAAAACTTGAATCAAGGTAATGGGAACCTCAGGAAGACTGTCAGTTGTTGGATGAAGATACTATACTACAGGATTGTAGAAAAGAATTTGTGAAACATGTAACAAGAATACAAGACGTAGAAATTTGAGTGTATACAATCATCTAGGCAAATTGTGAGAACGGCAGGAAAGACACTGATGCAAACAGTGCTGAACTTGCATGTCAGTGTAAATAAGAGGAGATGGAGCAGCTGAGGCTGGAAGGAGGCCATTAGATGTACTGGCTGGAATACTTTCTGAGGAGAAAGGATGCGTTTGAAGGATTCTGTGATGGTATCAGAGAAAAGCAGCTCCAAGAAGTGAGTTTTAAATAGATAACATGAGCATGAAGATACTCACTAAGTTGAGATGGAGTGAAAGTTGAGTAGACAAGTGGGATGAAGGCACCAATCCATTTGTTGTTTGCAATAAAGTTGCCATTGCGAAGTCGAAGTTGTAGTTTCTGTCTTTTTTTGTGCTGAACAAAATGACTATCCACGTTTTGGGTTGAGGTATAGAATGTGTAAAACATTTGAGAATAGTGTGTACCATTTGAATCTGACATTTCCGGAAGAAACTTCTCTTATGCTTTTATCAGGAAACCAAGGCATAGCTAACTTCATTTTAATTTTGTCATGTACTAATTAATATTGCCACTTCAAAAATAGAATAACGTCTCTCACTGAGCTGTTAGTCAAGTACCTTTAATGCTGCAAAAGCTAGACCGAATTGACATGTGGATCAATAAGACTGTTTTGGAAGTAGTTTTGAGATTTTGCCAAAACTTCTGTTATAGCTGTACATACTGAAAACAACTACAAAAATTGTTGATTCTTAAATATAGTGACTTTACGTTCATATAAAGGAAACTAGAAATCTTAGTGAGATTTGTTACTCCCTAAATCCAGAATTTAGTGATAGGCTAACTATGGAAATTAAGCAGATTTCTGTGGTGGTTTTTTAAAGAACAAATCCTGCTAGTTTTAATTTTGGTACTGCTTGGCCAAACTAACAACATCACCGCATCTTCTGAAATGAATTCTGAGTTACTGCAGCTTCTTCTAATATGCCAGTTGGGTTAATGAACACTTGTTGACGGATTAGGTTGAATGTAGGTTAGACAGTTAACTTTCATTGCTCTGTGAAACTATTTATATGAAAAGACAGAGGTTAGCTGCACAAACTGTGAATCAATTTTGTATGATTTAATCAGCCTATTCAAGGATCTCTCAAGTGAGAACCAGCTTCCCAGTCAGTTCACCACACCTGTGTGTCTTCTTTCCTCTTGAAGGAGGAATCATTTGGAGAAGAAGCATCAGCTCACAATAGAGATATCATGACACTTAGCTGATAGTTTAGGGTTTTGTAAACCTGATCTGTTGGTTGAACTTAAAGTGACAATGAAATTGGAGAGAAAACCTGTAACATCACCTGTTAGATATGGATAGAAATACATGCCTAGATACTTTGAAAGGAATGAAGGTGAGAAGTTTTAGACCTTTTCCATTCAGCTTTTTTATTGTTTCTCTGAAAAGTAGGAGGGAGACTGGAAAAGTTTCTAGGCTTTTTTCCAACATCTGTGACAGATGTAAGTTTAATTCTGCACACAATCTGACTGAAAGCTTTGAACATAGCTGTGGTTTGTTTGCTGTTATATGTATATTTCATTAAATCCTGTACTCAGTGCTAACTAAATCTGTGAATGTCTTAAATTGGTCTGTACTGACAGGAAAGAAATGGCACTTTCTCATTTAACAGAACAGCTCCCTAGATGCAGTCAACCATGTCTGTTCACCTCAGTGCAAAAGAACACCTTTTTATTGCTCTGAGTTCTGCAGGGACAGCTTAGCAAGGTTTTTTATGGCTCATACATCAATGGTATTGTTAAGCAATTTTCAGTTGCAGTGCTGCAGTGCAACCTCATCTTCAAATTAAGCTTCACATTAAAAATGTACAAAGTGTACCTTGTCAGTGGGTTTGCACAGTTGTAATTTAAGATGCTGGTTAGATATTAAGAATTTTCAATAATAAAGAAACAGGAAAAGGCAAGTTTGGTCTTGCAGAGTGATGTTTTAGAAAAAAAGCTATTTTATATACTGAACAAACTTAGTATAAAATTATTCATGTACTTACAGAATCCCTTCCCTCAATATGTTTGTTCCTTCAGAGCGGTGGCATCCACTAAGCAGGCTATAGCTTTCACTGCCGCTGGGTAAACAAGACAACTGCATGTGCAAAATATAATTGCTTTGTCCAGGTGTAGTAGATTCCACACTTCCCATTGTTCACTGGCCTACATGGGTGTATTTCTTGTAACCATGAGGATAAAAACTGTTGAATAAGTCTGTGTGACCAAAGGTAATTTGGAGAGCATGAACAGGAAGTAACACAGATTGCGCTTTGAAACAGGGTCTGAGAATATGTTGTAAATTATTTTAGGGTTTAAATGAATGCTGCTGTTTCTTTTTTTCCCATTACTGTCTAATTTTATAATTTTTTCTAGCTTAAATTAAAAATGGAGTTCTGGCTGTAAAAGTCTGTTAGTTAGAGCTAATAGGCATGACTGTTGATTTCTAAGAGGCATATAGAGATCAGCAACACACGGTTCAAATAGTAATTAGTGGGTGCACTGTCAGTGACTTGCTGTAAGAAGATACAAACTCACATACAGCAATTTACATTTTCTGTCTTCTGCAAGCCTGACTAAGGCATATATACATTCTGGAATGTAATTTCCAGAGAGTCCCAGGAGAAAGCTTGACGCCGTTATTAGCTAAAGAAACTTTACTATATGTGAGGAAGACCACAGGAAAATGTCATATTTGACACTGATACTAAACTAAAGGTAATTTCACATAGTGAAAGAGAAGCATTTCATCTTCTCTTTGAACAAGAATGGTAAGTCATCCCTGTACTAAATTCCTTCCCCCATTTGCTTGTATTCTAAATGTTGTTAGTCCTGTGCTTCTGCTTTTTTGAAAGAATAAATAAAAGCAAGTTTCCCATAAGAAATTTTAAAATAGTAACCACACTTTTTGGAAGCCTAAAGTCATGATTAAATGTGTTGTTAATACATTGTGTCTGATCTTGAGACTTTAGTTCATAACTAACAGTCATAGTAAAATTATTAGAGTCCTGTAGATTAAAAAAAGCATTTATTTCAGATAAATGCAAACAGAAGCAATGCAAAGGACTGTATTTCAGTCACAAACACAGCCGATGCATTCTTAGGGTTTTTTGAGAAGAGTGTTCCATTCAAATTCATTTGCAATTGACTATAAGGATGAATCATATGTGAGCAAAGACTCAATCTGAACATCAGAACAATATACATTTTTTTCTGTTCAGCTGTTTAAAATGGTTTGATATTTACTGTGAAGACTGTTTAAGTAATAATTGTTGTCTGATTGTAGGTGGTAGAGGAAGAGGGAGTTATGCTGTGGGTTTATGGATGTCTGTTCTATAACAAGATCAATATTCTCCAATTGCAAATGGTTTAAAAAGTTGTACTGGTGAGTTGAAAGCCAGTGGTATAACAACTTGACTTGGAGGAAACCTTGGGAGTTGCATTTGTCAAGTGGCTAGGAAAACTGTTCATGCATACCCAGTATCCAAAGCTTCATTGGCAGCCCAAACATAAAGAACTGAAAGGTCATTCTTCTTCCTGCAGTATGATGGTTTGTTGACATATTTTGACACACTGGTACAATGCTGAAAGGTTTTGACCTTACTGCAACACTGAGGGACTTAGGGTTTGTTTAGCTATCTAATGCTTGTAGATTTTCACACATGCTGGGTTTTGCTCTGCTCCTTTTTCTGTCCCTCCTGGCTCCACTTGAATTAGTAAATTAAACTTAAACAAAAATGGATGTAGATAGAAGAGAGAGTTTATGATGATTTTTGCTGCTTAGCACTATATATAGGTAAGTTTCTTCAAAAATAATTCACTTTTTTAAAATTTGCCATGACAACTGGCTAACCTTAGTAGCACTGAGTAAGATACTTTTGTTTATAGACAAAAAGAGAATCAAAAGCAGTGCAGAGTGCCGTTTGCTGCTAGTTTACCGATTCAGTAGTTTAATTTGTGAAGATGATAAAATTCTGTGTTCTCCTGCGTGTCCTCACACGCATACGTATACACACACATATAGGCGTACGTCTGCACTTCACAGATGTTCTAGATACATTTAGCTTATTTCCAACAGCATTTGACACAAATTATTGTTATCTTTATTTAATGACACATGAACAGTATAAAAATCAACATGTAGTTCATGAAAAATAAAAATGGTTTTTTACTCAAAAGTAATGTTTTTAGATTTTACCAGTCATCCACTCATTAACAGTGTGATTGAATAACTTTGCATGAAGACATTTTCCACTGAGACCACGCCTTATGCCTAGCATTGCTATTATGTTAATTGTTTGGCTGAGCATTGTAAGTTGTTTTATTTTGTATCAAAACTAATTTTTGTCAAAGCATAGAAAGAACAGACCATATTGTATTCATATTAGTATTTACATTTGAATGATTGATATTAATTAAGTATATATTTTCATGCTCTCCTTAGATATTGTATTTAATTGTATTTAATTGTATTTAATATGGACATGAAATTGGGATTTTCATTATAATTTAATTCTATTACTTAAGCCTCTTTTACTGGTAGATTGTTACACTATCGACTTGAAAAGTAGTAAATGAAGCACTACATAGCTTTAAATTTTTTTTTCCTTATATTTTTCTGTACTGTCTTAAATAGTATCATGTCACAGGAGGCTCATGCAGTGCAGACAGAGCATTTTCAGCTTCCGTCCACGTTACTGCAAGGCTTCAGCTCCAATTTTCCTGGTATTTCTCATTCAGATTAGACAAGCATCTAAGTTTATGTACGATAAGAGCTGACAGCATAGATCCTGCTATGATTGCCAAAGGCCTGGTTGCAGACACTCCACTATGTCAAAGAATGTCAACCCCCCACAGACCTTACCTTTCAGAATTCCTTGTAATTTTTAATTGACATTTACATCTGACATTTTCAATGTATTTCTTAGTGTTGAGTCTTTATCTACCTAGTAATATTTAAAACCAAACCAAAGCGAAAAGAATCCCTTCCTGTAAACTATGATATCATGTATTTTTTACTTAACAAGGTCACGTTGCTGGGCTGAAACTCAAGAATGACCAACTCCCGCTTCCTTCGGGTAATTCTATATTTGCTAGTCTAATCTATTTCAAATGACAATTGAGGAGGGTAGTAGGAGCATAAGGCGAAATTTAACTCTTGGTATTAAGGAACAAAGCATAAGTATATTATTATTACTATGCATCATGCACGGAAAGGGTAAAGGAAATTTTAAGAATACTAGTAGAGATTTTCCTGTGAGTCAGGTACTTGAATGTTGAAAGTGGTACCTTCATACCTATATTCATGCGACATATACATGTAAACAGCATAATACTGAGAATGAAGTGATGCTGGCAAGTATGTAATTTAGCTGCATGTTGCAGTGTGTTGTGCTTCCTTGCCTTCAGAAATCGCAAGTTTTCATTTGGTTTAAAATACTGGAAGCCTAATAAATTAGTATGAGCATAATTATCCATCTATTAGAAGTTCGAATGAAGGACCACAGCTGATCATAAATGTCACAAAGCAAAGAAGTAGAAGCAGCATTTTGTCACAAATAATGCTGCTTTTCTTCTAATTAGTTAATTTACATTTTACAAATTAAGGGCAAGATTCAGACAGAAGATAATCTAGTAGCATATCATAGCTTTACTGACCTGTATTTGTATATGCCAAATTTAAGTTAATTAGAAATGTAGATGTTGTTTGTTTTATCTGTCAAAAAGCTCATCTTAAAAAAAAAATCTAGATTCACTTTTTCCCTCAACATTTATCATCTAAATAATAGCCTTGCCAAGATGGCAGCCTCATAATAAACTCTTTTCAGTGGAGTGATGGGTAATGAAGCTTGCTTGTGAAGGCAGCGAAAAATGTTGTCTAGCCAAATGTGTGAATATGATGGCTAGAGAATCAGTGGACTTTCTCAGTCATCAATCTTTTTAGTAGCCTCTTATACATCTGAATATTTTGATAGATGATCTAATAATTGAGTTATCTATCTTTCTAACTATCAGAGTTGCATAAAAATTATTCTCACATGCTATTGAATATTACATATATTGGGCATGAGGTAAATTTTTCAAAAAAGGTCCAAGAGGTGGGGGAATTCAGTTGTGTCTTAAGCAGCCTTTAATATATTAAATGATAAACTACTATATATAGAATATAAAACTATTTTTACTAATACAGGAAAAAAGTAAATAGTGTCAATAACTGATTACAGATAGGACTGACAGTAAGTAAAGCACATAAAAACATGAAACTGCTGAGGTTAGTGCACAATCTAAGAGAAATTTGAGGTATAAAATGAGCAGATTCATTAGTCCCTGGCTGGTTAATGGACAGCAGTCACATTTACACACAGTTGCACAAATTCCCTGTGTCTAGGAAATCTTGGCTTAGGCAAAAAGAAATACAGTGTCACTGTGGAGTTCCAAGTTACCGTTCACCCTCTGTGAAAGCAGTTTCTCTTGATTGAAGATGAGACTGAAAAGTATATATTGAAACTGCCCACATTTTGTTTATTCTGGGCGATTGTACAGTACGGATTTGTGTTGCCAGACCACAAGAATCTGCTTTCCTAGGACGCTAATCTTGCATTAAGGGAGGCACTCAGGGTATTTGGATAAGTTGCATTAAGCACATCATCAGATGTGTCTTACTAGGGCTTCTGAGTAGCAGAGCAAAATGATTGTTGGTGTATTTTTTTAAACGCTACACTTCAAACAGACATTATATAATTCTTGACTTTGAATGCATTTCTGCTCAGGGTGAGGTAAAAACTATTTTAACAATAATAAATTTTTAAAATGCAGTTATTCTGGATTACAGTATATTTCCATTTTTTAGTACTTTATTTGTAGGTTTCATAACTACAGCAAGGTATAAACAAGTACGTTTAGTTCACTTAGCAAAGTGGCTTTTCTTTCTCTGTTCAGAACTAGAGTGACCAAGGTACTTTCTTGAGGATATCAAAAAGTTGTTCACTCATTGCAGAATTTTAACAGAAAACGTATCAGAAGGATCTGCCTTATTGTTACTGCCTGCTTAAAGGAGAAGGAGAAAGATGGATTTCAAGGAGTTGGATGTTATAATTTGACAAGTACTTTGTGAAAGTATCGTTGGGCCTCATTGGACCTTGCCACTGCATACAGATCTACAAATTTAACAAAGTTTTGGCTGTCTCACTGACAGCGGTTGTGACTCTCATGCTTAGTAAGCAAAGTTCTTGATGTTTAAGAGTTCTTGTTAAACATGCATAATTAGTTTGATACATTTTGGGTACACATGAAGCAAGACTCTGAAACAGGAAAACTTGAGTATCAAAAATGTAAAAGCTTACAACAAAAATTTGGATCTGAAGTTCCACAATTGTCTTGCAATATTGCATCCCACATAAACAGTCTACGTTTTTGTTTTCAGTAATCTTTACATTGATTTTATGCAATTTTAAATTATATAAGTGTAATTTCACATAAGCATAATTCAAACCTACAACTAAGGCAGTAGGCAACAAATTACAAAAAAAAAAGTTTAAATTATTCTCTCTCATTATTTGGGGAGTTTTAATATAAGAAAGATAGAATTGCTTCTGAATATATAAATTCATAAGCAATTAACTGGAATTGGTCAAAGCCAATGTTTGATTTTCTTTACTATATGTGGCTTCTTCTGATCTTAAGTAAATTGGCAGTTATTCTAGTTAGTATTTGTAGCATGTCTACCTGAGAACATACCAAACTCCTATGCATACACAGTGTGTTATACAAACTTATGTATATATTGTGTGTATAATTCTAGAATGTTTATATCTTAATTTAGGAAGGAGATCTTCGTTTCCCTCTCCTGATCAAAATAGCAAGCATCTGTGTTCCTTCTGGTTTGTCATTTGATTAGTATGCTCTCATCCATCACTAGTCTTTGATATGAACATCAAGAAATCATGTCCTTTTGTTTTAAATGGTAAATATGCCTTTGTCATGAATACTTACAGGCATTCCAAGATTTACATCTGAATTGTTAAAGTGTAACTGTACAGCTTCTGTGACGTGTGACATTATTAGTGAAATAAAGAACTTCTTAATTTTTCATGGATAGGCCTTAAGTATTGACATTACAAGGCTGGTTTAGCTGTTATGCTGAAAAAAATTGTCCTTCATCCACTGTTTTTCTAAGATGTGTTGTTTATCAACAAGAGACAATCAACTGCATGAGAGCCTCTACAGACATTCCTATTTGCATGGTCCAAGCCTGTCTCTTCAGGTTTCATTATTTAGGTCTGATGTCTAGTTAGCTCTTATCAAAACCAATACCATCTGAAGTACCAGGCTTACGGTGGTCACACAATGAACATGAAAATTTCTTCAGTCTGACTAATATTATTAAACACAGTATCTCTTTAAACTTGAGCTTTGTTTCAGTGTCTAGATCAATTACATCTTGTAAATGTATTTCCATGAATGTTTCACTGCTTCTTTCAATAGATGAAATACATCTGAATTAAATTACATTCTGCACATTTTTAAATCAAAAAAATAGTGAAAATGCAGATGTTTAGACTAAAGCTTTACTACCATTCTTACTATGTCTTGATGCTACTAAGGCAGAAAGAACTACTGTATTGCTGGCTTCTCATTGTTGGAATAGTACAGTAAGTTAAAAGGTTTTTGAAGACAGACACCTAGATGGGTTTTTATCAACTATTTTATCAGCTGTTTGTAGCAAAAATTGAGTGTGTCATGCAAATATGTAATTTAATTTTAGTTCCTACAGAAAGCAAGTGTTCCTTGAAATCTTTGGGTTCACTTATGTGTGATAAAACATTATTTCCTGTATTTCCTTTCTGCTGTTGCATTTATTGTGTTCTGAGTTTATCATGGTTAAATTAATTTTGTGTTCCAAGTGCTGTAATGCTGAAATTGAATCTTTGAAATTTACAATTTTAAGATACTGCAATTTATAATCTTTGAAATTTACAAAATATTTCGGAGAGGAATTTAGCAAGGGATTTCACAAAATGATTTAAGGGCCCATGATCAGCTTATAATTGCAATATTTTATAATATCATATATATAATACATTGCAATATTTAGGGGGTTTTCAGCTTTTTATTGTTCTTCACCTCAGAGACTTTGACGACAATATTTTTCTTGTAATCAAGTTGATTTGATCCCAAGTTTGTTTAAATTATAAAGCCATGTAAAATTGATCACATTATTTATATCTCTTTATTTGGAATGTACTATTTCCTTGATTTTAAAATAATTAAAAGTATACATATTTCAGGCTCTCTGTAGAAGAGTAATTTTGAAAGTATATTCTCATTTATTTGTTTCAAAAGGAGAAATATCTTGCATCCTTTGCAACACAGCCCAATACATTAAGTGAGATTTTCTGGCATACGAAGGATGCATGTGAGTTTTTGAGACACTGAAGCTGTAACCCAACTTGAAGAAGACAATGATGGCACTGAGCTTCTGTCCAGAGTTAATCAGCTGCAGAATTTGTAAACTGCGTATGTGTCAAAGTTGAAAATGTTAGCACTCTGATAGAAGCTTGAAAAGGTTAGACCTGATAAAAGCCATCAGCAGTTAAAGAAAGTGATTTATGGGAATGTAATGACACAAAATGCCTCATTTATCACTCATATATAGATAGGTTAAGGTTTCTGTGTCATACTTTAAAAACTTGACCACTTAGAATTGTCAAAATAGGTACTTAATTGCCCATCATACATTTCAGTTCAAATTTCCTTTGCTTGAATTTTGGTGATTCTACTGTTTTGCTTCTCATATGGTTCTTTTTAAAGTCATTCATATTTCATATTTATTTCATATTTGTTTCAAATGGTATGCTCAGTGCTCTGTTAGAGCTTTTATTAGGTAAAGCTGTTGATTTGAGTGCTATCCAAATCTTCTGTTGATTTACAGTTTCATTCAGCCTAACTGTAAGGAAAATAACTGAAGGTTTCATTTTCTTTTGTTTTATACACTAATTCTCATCAAGAGTTTACAACTTTCTAATTCAATCCTTACATTTCCTCTCCAAACTGAAATACAAGATTTAAAAGTGAGATCCATCAATTGGTTTCCAGTTCCAGTAACTTAAGTTACTGTTTATCTCCATGCAAATTAAATTTAATCCAAAACTACCAGTACTGTTAAACGATCCTAAAATAAAATTAAAATGTTAGGAAAAATGCACAGTAGTATGTTATCCTTTTACTGGTTTGATTTGAGGATAAGTAAGCAAGTAAGTCCCATAGATTTGAGACTGACTTTTTTTTAGCTGTCCAGTTTCATCATAATGCTGAAAAAAAAGTAAATGCAAACAAGGGTAAATCCTCATTATGGAATTATCTTTAAGAACATATTTGTAAAATAAAGTCACTACTTTAAAGAAGTTGCATAAATACTAAAATCCAGGTTCAGCTGCCAAAAGAAAAAGTGTGATAATGAAGTTTGTAAGGATTTCTTTTTCTTTAGCTACCTATCTTTTTTAAACTATTTCATCCTCTTATTTCTTGATTTTATACAGAATAGCCTGAACAGAATAATTTTAATTTTTAATATCAAAAAAACTTACCTTTTTGTTAGCTTTCACAATTTATGGCCCCAGTTGTATAGCATTCTGTTTGTTCAGCGATGACCTTCCAGGTTCGATTTAAAAAGAAGTCAGAAGCATTTGTCATGTCTGCTCGATCTTGTCCAGAGGTACCTATTGTAATTATAAAGGACTAATAAGGTTGTTTATAATACAACAGTCTGACAACCCTAAAAAATCTTCTGGAGAGCAACTTCTTTTTTTTGTGTGTCTGTCTCAAGGAAAAAAATAAAATCTGTAATCTCGCTTTATGTTGCACTGTGTCTTTTCAACATTTAGTTGAGACAGCATAAAGAACTTAAACCTCAAAAAAACTTAACTTAGTTTTAAAAGGTAAGCTGAATAATTTGCTCATTAGTAATACCTTTTGGAAATACTCAGTAATAATGTGGCTATAGTACAATTGCACTCTATATTTAATCGGTGTATAGAGAAGTGATGATAATGTACTTAGAAACATTGCATTCCTTTCACAGTGGAAAAAAACCCCACACTTATTAACATGTCTGTTGCAAAAATGTGTGATGCATTAATATAGTGAGCTCTGTTTCTTAGAAAAAAAATCCAAATTGAGAAAATCTTGTTTATTCTATTATAAGCATTATTAAAGTACTGCTGTAAGTAGGTGTTATTATAGTGGTATTTTACATCATATGTCAGGTTTTTTACAATTGACTTATGATCATTTTTCCCTTCATATGTCTTTGTCTTGCTTCCTCTCTTCTCTTTCCTCCCCCATTTCAGCATCATCCAGCAATACCACTTTTTTATAGGCATATCTATAAAGTAAACAAAAACATACTAAAACCAATGGAATTTGAATGTTTGACAGAAATGTTTACCTCTCTTGTACGGTATGTAACAACACTGTAGTATTGTCAGGCTACCATATATCATTTAAATACCCTTAGACAGCAAAAGCAAAATCTTGACAATTCGGTAATCTCATCATGTGATTTCAGGAAGGGGTTTTTTCATATCTACAATTGAGACAAATTTATGTTGTGTGTATTTATGGTTGTTAAACTCAAAATTGTCTCATTTCATTAATTTTTAACATTGTGCTCTCTTAATGACTATGAAGAAATATATTAAAATGCCTTAATTATAGGGCTAGAAGACGAGAAAGCACAAGTCTTTTTAGCATATGATCTTTCAATTGTTCACTAAAGGATAAAGAGGGCATTCAAGCATGGTTTAGATAACTGTCAGCAATAATAAAATGCAAGGTAGTTTGTAGAGCCTTTAAAGACCTTTTGGGGAAATAGATTTAATTAAAAAACAATAAAATGGACTTTTCATTTCAAAGAAATCCAAAATGTTATAAAATTTCAGGATGTTACTGTATTAAGAGTAATGTATGTTTCCAAGGATGAGGAAAAACAGCTGTGAAAATATTCTGCAGTCCACACAGCAGTGATAGCTTTATTTTGTGTGTGTAGATGTATGTCCTTTAGCTTTTAGCATACAGACTATGTATAGCATATTAGAGCATATTTCAGGTTTTCTTAGCTGAGTGATTTTACCTGTTTGGGGTCTTTTAGTTTGTGGCTATAGTGCACAAGGTTTTTTGTTTGGTTTTTTTTTTAATAAGGTGAACATTAACTTCTTAATGTAAAACTATGTTATCATACACATACTACAATATAATTGACATATTGGCAGAAGTTCTTTTGCCTATTTGGTAGAATCAGTAGGCTCGTACTCATCGTAGGTGTCTATGTTATATACTGTGAAATACGTTTCAAAGTATATTTCCCATTTCTGCTTTTTTCCTCTCATGTAATCAAACAATGCATTTGCTAGTAATGCCTTTGGTTGTGTGCCATGTGGAAGCTTTTCCAACCTTAATGATACTGTGATTCTGTGAAAAGTTTAGTTAAGCGCTTGTTCGGCACTATTGAGTTACACCACTTCTGGCAAACTAGGAGCAACTTTGCTTGCATGTGATAAGCAGTGGTTTGTAAACAACATTGCTGTCTTTTTAGAGTAGTTTTGCTCCCTTGCCTAGCCTCGTGCTTTCCTGAGGAAGTTTTTGTAAGTGGTTTTCTCTCACCCTGGTGCACACACATCAGTTGCATTGACCAGTTGGTTTGTCACAGCCGAGTACCAAATGAATCTGCATGCAAGTTGTCTTTGTGTGGCAAGGTTGTTTACAGATACATCAACTTCACCGAAGTGCATAAAACTGTATCAGTTTTGTAGTTGTAATTGCTGGTTCAAGTGCATTATAAAGCATGTTCATAATGAAAATATGACTTCAATATTTAGGGTCTTGCTATATCCTCTAGTAAATTAACTTTGGATTGTTAATTCGTATCAGTGTTCCCTTTGTCACTGACTGATCACAGAAATGCAAAATCATCCCTGTTCTTGGAGTCGGTGATTTTTCTTTTCAGAAAAATAAATATTTGTTTTCTGCTTGCACACATACCTTGCACTGGAGCACAAATGAATAGCGCTGCCTCAGTATCATACACTGGGCAATGACCGTATGAGAAAGATAGCTAAGATACTGCTGAAAATGTACAAATGTGTGGCACTGTTCTGCATAAAAATGCCTCACTGTTTTCTTCATTGCTGGGCTTGAGGACTCAGAGCTACCCAGACTACAAGAGCATCGCAGAGCACATGCACGATTAGCTTTGGCAGCCTTTCTGTATATGGTGTGCATGTTTTCGAGAAGGAAGTGCCTCACATCATGCTGTCATCACACTCCTTTTTGTTTTCAACTTATTGTGTCCCTTTCTTCCCACTCACCCCTCCTGGTGTGGTAGGGCAATTAAGTGTGTTAATGTTTCTGTAGAATATACTCTACAATCTGGTATTCTCCAATCTGCAGCTGATGGACTCCTGCAGAATCATTAGTTTTGATCGCTTCTGTTGGACTTGTAAGTCCAATAGAAGCTCAAGTCAAATGTTGAGTCTGCTTGCCTTCCCTTTCTAATAGTGATCTGTTTTCTGCTCACTAAAGTTTTGTGTGGTTGGGTTTTTATGGCTTTGTTGCCATGTGTCATACAAGAGATCACTTGTTTTCAATAGTGACTTTCATATTTGTTAATTTTTGGCACAATAATTTTTACTTTTTCATGCATAATGAAGTTATTTTTAAAATGTTTTTTCTTTTGTTTTCCTAGATCTAGAGACCTCTCCTTATTGATCATAATCCTTTATTAAGAACAGTAGACATTTTGTATCACTACTTCAAAATGCAACATTCAGGAGAGAATTATCAGAGGACTGAAAGCTTAATCTGACTTCTTGTAGGGCAGACTCTAGCTCCTTACATGTTTGCCCAGTAGTTAGCACATCTAGCCTCAACACAAGCTGAGGGTTTCATGATACCAATAATAAGAAAACCAAGATAGACCATTTACACTGTTACATGTTATGATTCTTAGTAACAATGATTCTCATGCATTTGCCTCTGGCCAGTGGACAGGGTAAGCTATAATGGCTATAAATTTAGCTTTGAATTTCCATTCCATCATTGATCTCTTCTGTACTCCCAAGGAAATTACTTGTTGCTTCTATATTTAAAATTCACTACCTGTAAAAGCCTGATCTTGCATCAAAATATTGCAAAGTCAAACTTAAAATTGTTAAGGTGTTTTATTAAAACTCAGGGCAAAAGATGCTACAGGTACAGATGTATGAATATGCTCTGTTATGAAAAATCTCTACTCTTGTAGCAAAAGTGTAAACCTAAGCACGTATCTTCTCATAACTTTCGTTTTATCACCATTTATAGTGTGTCAAGGAAGAGAAAAAGAATCCAGGAGTACTGTCTGTGCTTTGACATAAAACGTTATGAAAACAACATAAAGTTCCAGATGTTTTTTGGCTTGTGTTAAGGAGATAAAGGATAGGATTCTAGGAAAAATACAAATCATGTCAAACTACCACTGAAATCATGCTTCTCTGCAAAATGTCCAGGGGAACAAGTTCAGAGAGAACAGTCTGTGTTCTCAGTTATGGAAAAAACTTTCCAACTTGTAAAAGCAGACCATACCGTCTTTTGTGTCCTATGCTTTTCTGGCCCGTCTTTGTAAAATCAGCATGTGGAGCTCTGAAAATTAATACCCTTGCTTGTAGATTTTTTAATTTATTTATTTATTTATTAAATTGCCACAAGACCAAATAGGATGTAATAGCACTAAGACCCTTAGCCTGCTCAGCCTCTGCCCTCTCCCTGGCTTGAACAGACCACGAAATTAGGCTGATTCTATGGAATTGGCATGGTGGGAGAATCACCTTCATGTGCAGCTCTCAGGGGAACATCTGCATCATAATGTAGATCTTATCTCAGAACATATATGTGTATATGAGTGTATGTATGTATGTATGAATTACATAAATGTAACTAAAATAGGACATTTAAGCATCATACCATAATGTTATCATAGTCCTTTTAGTGCATATCAGTAAAATAAGTTTAAAGTTGTGCCTTGCTGTTGATAGAAATATTTCTTATATCTCTACTATAATATTCTTTCCCTGGTTTTGCTATGATACACACCAGTGAATGTGTCTGACCTGAAACTAGTAGAAAAATGAACATTTTAAACAATGGAATGTGTTGAGAATATTTGGTTAACTGTAGATAGGATGAAAAAAGCTGTGAAGATTATGGGATTTTTTTTTTTACTGATGGAGGAATACACTGTGCTGCATGAGTCTTTTCTATGACATGAGGGAATTTGTGTAGAACATTGCTTTCAGTAGCTCACACTGTATGTTTTAGAGTATTAATTACATAGTCAGATTTTATTAGAGTCCATTGAGTTTTGCATAATTAAAATTGTAGCAACAGCTAAATGGTATGAGAGGTGGAACGCAGAATCTTTGCTTTTGCCAAGTGTTCGTCTCTGGGTTTTCAAAGAGGGAGCGGAGAAGTGGGAGAAACTTAAACGTCAAGTCCAACACTTAAAAAAAAAATTTTGACGTAAATGTGCATTTACCTTTGTATAAAATATAAAAGTTAAGCATAAGAGATTGTTCTGCTATGTTGCTCTTCTCCAGCAGCCATAATATTACATGTAGAGTTTCTGGAGTAGTTACTCAATTCAAAATGCAAAGCTGTAGAATTACAGTAATGGGTAGCTGTAGGCTGGTTTCTGTACACCTGCAAGTTAAAGGTTTCAGATATAGTGTGAGAAAAGTTGTTTATTGTCTAAATGCTATCAAATGCATATAAATGAAAAAATTATCATTGCATTTTATATTGAAATATACTTCTGGCCATCATGGGCATATACAGTAAATATACATTACAATCTTTTACATAGAATCATCTATCTAGCAGAGGTCTAGTTCTGTTTGAAATCAGTGGAAAAACTTGCACTGTACTCAGTGCAAGTAAGAATAAAGCAGCCACCAGTACTAGTTTTGACCTGTGTAATAATTTGGTCTTTTAGATTAAGTGATTATATAGAGCATAAGATCCATGATTGTACTGAGACAGCCAGTAACTTGCAGCAAACCCAGTGAAGGGCCACAAAGATGATGAGGGGATTGGAGCATCTTTTGTATGAGGAGAGGCTGAGAGAGCTCAAACTGTTTAGCCTGGAGAACAGCAAGATCGGGGGGATCTTACCAATGTACATAAATACCTGATGGGAGGGAGTAAAAAATATGGAGCCAGGCTCTTCTCAGTGGTACCCAGTGATGGAACAAGAGTCAATAGACACAAATTGAAACACAGGAAAATCTATTGAAATGTAAGAAAAATCTTTTTTATTGTGAGAGCTGTCAAACACTAGAGCAGGCTGCCCAGAGAGGTTGTGGAGTCTCCCTCCTTGAAGACACTCAAAACCTGACTGGACAAAGGCCTGAGCATCCACCTCTAGTTCACCCTGCTCTGAGCAGCACTAGACAATCTCTAGAGGTCCCTTTTGACCTCAACTATTCAGTGTTTCTCTGTGATTTTATTTATCATTATTTTTTATCTGTATGACTTTTTTTAAGAAAGTCACAGGGGAAGCAATGTCGAAATAAGTGGGAGAAAGGGAAATCTGAAGAGCTTTAGTCCAGTAGACTGTGCTGCTATTACATTTAACGTCAGATTTCCTACATTAGGAAATCCTTTCTTCAGTTTTCAGGGTGAGAGAAAATCAGGCTGAAGAAAATGAAGAAAAAAAATTTATCTACCCATTAATGTTCTA
This sequence comes from Gavia stellata, assembly GCF_030936135.1. Classification (NCBI taxonomy): domain Eukaryota; kingdom Metazoa; phylum Chordata; class Aves; order Gaviiformes; family Gaviidae; genus Gavia; species Gavia stellata. Next base: position 35,035,694 of record NC_082600.1, read on the forward strand.
CTGAAAACTAATGATAAGAGCTAAGCATCAATGTAATATCAAAAAATAAATTAATAGCTTAAGCAGTAAGAAAATTATGAAGGGATAATTGAAGAAATGTATTAAGTGGGAGGTTTTTTAAATCCTGTTGGTCTGGAGTTTGGGGATCACTTCACAGAAGAGTACACAAATGTAGACTTACAAAGTTAGCGGTAACTGCCGACAGATCCTAATATGTTAAAGGTTGTAATCTTTTGAAAAAAGTTGGTTGGCTTTCCTGTTGGCCCTCCTGTCAACTTTAACCTCCAACCTTCTCCGGCATGTATCACTACAAATAAAACTGCTGAGGTTTGACAAGAGGATATAAAGTCACTAGGCCATCGCACAGAGATCTCTACATGATTTTCTTTAACCTTAAGCTTAAATGAACACTGCTTTAAGTCAGGGTTTTTAATAAGAAGTCATAAACACTCACCCATATCACTTTAGTTTTAATAATTACTGTTTTAACAGAGAAGAGAAGAAATATACATAGTAAATTATGTTTGACAACTGGAATTTGGTGGTTTTGTTATTGGTTGTCTTTGACCATTACATGAATTGCTGTTCTTCATTTTAATGTATACTTTTTCATGCAAGCTGCATATGAGACTGATATAAACATGGCATTTGTGTACAGTGTTATAAATGAATTTTTAGGTCTTGATTAAGGCAAACCAGATGACAAAAATAACTTATGTGCTTGTATTTACCAACGTCAGGATAATAATCTTTAAATCCATAGTCATCTATGATGATTTTGGCTTTTCTTCCTCTATGATTTTTTATGTGACTTTACACAATACCTTTTAACAATCTAGGAACTATGCAGAAAAACTAAAAGTTTTTCTTTATTATTCCACTCCTGAAAGCTGCCTATATAGTGTTTCCATTTTCCCGGGGAGCGGCCATCCACAGTCTTGCAGAGTCCCTGTTCTTATGAACAACTTAGCTCTGAACATAGGCTGTACCTTACTGAAACTGTATTTCCGTCCTAAAATTATATTTCTTTCCAGTTCAAAACCATACCAATTTACAATTAGGTTTTGCAGCCTGTTATTTACATGACAAATTTTGTGGTGTTGTATAATAATTCTCGTCATGCTTTTTGTTGCTCTTAGATTGTCACCTTTTACACTCACCCGTATGTTTTCTCCGAGTGATTACTTTAAGGGTTGTGTACACAGTCTCTTCTTTCTGAAGTCCTTCCTTTCCGTGCCTGACAGACCATACTTTTTGTCAAAGTTCACTTTCCATGAAAAGTACCCCTCTTTATCTGATGACATACATAGATCTTCCATTCTTAGTTATGCTTTCTATGTATTTTTAGGCTTTCTTCACAAGCGTAACTACCAGATACTGGGGAGCACCTTTTTTTTTCTTTTCCTAAATAGTTTGCAGCACACTAGTCAGGTCTCAATAGGCCACACATCTTGCCTTTCTGCTGGTTCCATTTTGCTAAAACATTTTAACTGGATTTGATTTATCCTTAATTTATTAAATATAAGCTTATTACATAAATGCTTTACAGTTGTAGATGCAATATGTTATTGTCTGTAATCTGGGCCTGTGTTTCTCATGTTTGTTTGGACTGTATCTAAGTGGTCCATAGAAAATAGTTAAGAAAAACAAGCCTTTTGTATGTAAGTTTATATTCATTATACATATTGGAAAACTGTGAGGCATTTGTTGAGTTGTAAGAGACAAATACTGATCTACACACTTATCCTGGAGGAATGCATAGCAGACTTCGCTTAGATTTCTGGTGCTACCTGTATTCTGGGAAACAGTGGATGTTGCTGTTAGTCAAACCGTACAGTATGTAAATTTTGGACGTTAGATATTCCTGGAAGATTAAGAACTGATTGAATGGGGATAAAAGGAGCTTTTATAAAGCTAAATGTAGTTTAGTTATTTCTTTCTTCCAGCAGGACCTTGGACTGCATGATTTAATATTGTATCAAGAGGAGAATAATTTAGCTGAAAATGTATTGTGAGAGAATTTGGTCACACCATGCCTTTCACCCTGCGAGAATCTGTACATCCTTGATTTTGAGTACGAAGAGAATACTAATCTTCAGGTGATACTACTTCTATTTTGCTCTGCAAGTGAGAACATTCAGCATGATGTTGGTCTGTGTTCCTTTAGCATTTCCCTTAGTATTTAACGCCCACCATCTTCAAAAAGTGGGCAGGAAGCTGACTAGAAAGGTACAGACGACTGGGGAGACAGGTAAGCTTAATTGGCAAATGAGTCAAAATATTCATAAACTAAAGCAAAAATTGTTGACTTCTAACTTTCTTTCCTCTTTGAGACCACTTACATTAGGTTCAAAGAATGTAATACAGAATGTAATACAGAATGTAATACAGAATGTATACCCAGCAAACCCAGGGTATAAAAAAACAGCTTTGAGGTATTAAAGGTTTAGCTGGTGCTAGCAGAGATTTCTGATACTCTTTATGTAGACAATATTAGCTACCACAGTGCTTATCAAAGCACATAGGAAAATGGTTTCTGCTTCTAAAAGTTACAAGATGGTCACAACAGACAGGGGCACCAACATCTGTCATGGCGCTATGAGAGGATTACCCATTTGTATTAAGCTGTTACACTTATTCACTGGAAACTGCTGTCTGGACACTTTCAGTGTAAGAATGTATTTGTGGTGGAAAAATTACTATAAACTCAACATAGTTAAGGCTTCAGTGTCATCCTCAAGGAACAATGTATGTAGAAGTGGCAGAACTGAAATATGAGTATAAAGTTATTAATTGAGAGGTGATTAAGATAGCATGTGATACCCACAGGAGATGCTCAGAGAGCTTTGTAATAGGTACAATAGCAATGATTAGAAGAAGGAATGCTGATCCCTTCATGCATGAAATAGTTTATCCCACTATGGAGCCCAGGAAAATAATAAAGCTTCTGTGGACCAAAGCCATAGAGGCTTATTTTGACCAGATTAAGACATACTGTAGAAATGCTTACCTTTTTTTTCTTGGGGAATGACTTAGGGAATGGGGAAATGAGCAGTTACATTAGAAAAGGCAAATAGTGAAAAGAACAGTTTTAGAGTTACTCTTATCACAGTAGATCAATAATTATTCTTGCCTTTTAAAAAAATGCAAATTTTAACCGTGTTTAAAAATATGAAAATAGTTAAATTTGCTTTTTTCATTTTTTACAATGAATTTTAGTGACTTAAAAATGCCTGTGATTCAGGAAGTGTGAGCATAAATTAATCTGATACTGATTAGAAACCTAGAAATAGAGCAGCAGAATGTAAAGCAACTATTGCACAGATGTCTTGATAACGTCTGTAAATGTTTCTACATGAAACACACACATGAGGATTACAAAGATTCTTATTTTTCAAAATGTTTATACCATTTAAATCTACTCTTTTCTAGAAATGCTGTTCTATATTTCTCTATCAAAAGAGTTTTTAAGAAAAGTAAATGCCATAAATATACCTTGGGATAGTAGACAATGTATAAACACTTCTTACAATTCTTGTACGTATACTATGTGTCTTTTCTTTCAAACCATAGTTACCAAAAATTCACTGTGTAAATCTCATTATAAGTTGTTTGTATCAGAATGAAAAAAATATAATATGCTGTATAATTTAAAATGTCATCATTGTGAGTTGCTGATATTTTCCATTGGTTGTGAATACCAAGATGAATGTTCAAACAGTTTTTGATAAGGAGATAGCATTTGTTTTAAACTATCAATATATAATTAGTGAACATGGGTGCCACATAATTGCTTTATCCCAGAAGACTGTGAAATCTGCTGAAAAACTGCAAACTTGAAAGAAAACTTTAGTGGGAGCTAAAGGTCCCAGTTTCTGTTCCATGTCCTGAAATTAGTAAAGAAAAGGAACTCTTCAGTGTTAATAAAGAAGCTTGAGAAGAAATTGGAATAGGAATCAACTTTACTGCTTTCCCTCCTTTATATTACAATTCTAAGGAAATCTCTATCTGCTGAAATGTAATATGGTCCAGTATTCTTTATCGAAGTTTTCATAGGATTTAACTGAACTTCATCCTAACTAATAAATCATTTTGTGAGATAAGTCAATGCCATTTTCATGGAAAAAAATACAGGCAACAATCCTGCTACCTTTTGCATGTGTACTCACCTTTTTACCTAGGGCAAACTTGCACCATACAGAGATTAAATTTCAGGCTTTCAACATAAATGTTTCCAAGTATTTTTAACAAGTAGAATTAAATAGAGGTACAAACATGTTATCCATGTGTAGCAATGAGTAACTGTATTAAGTTATAGGTTAAAAACATACAAGCATTGGTTTGGCTTAAATAATTTTATGCAAATAATTATCACATATTAGCATTTATTTATCAATGAATATTTAAATTTTCATTATCTCTTGAATTCAAAAGTAGAACACCTCTTGCCTGTGGGCCAAGGAATAAAAGCACAGAAATAGGAAAAAAAAAAAAAAAAAAAATTGTCCTCACACATTCATAATTTGCACATCTCAAACCTTTTTTTTTCCTCTGGTTAATCTCAGGAGGAGTAATTTAACTGAGTTTTTAATGCTCATTTTGAGGTAAAGAAACTCCACCTTCAAATATTATCTGTAGTCCTAGGTAATCCCGTTTCTTAAAGAGCAGCTCTGCAGAGAAAGAAATAGAAATAATTATGAAGAGAAGAAAGTTTTTATAACATGATAAAAAAAATCCTTTTCTTACTGTTGTTTAACAATTACTTTTGACATACAGCACTTCTAATTTAGTTTTATGTCATATATAATTAAACTACGGAATTCACTGTGATTGTGTTATTGACTTGAAGTTTACAAAGAACATGAGTATTTAAACAACTTTATACTGATCTTTGATAACAAAAAAGATTATTTGTTCTTACACAAGATGAGATATAAATACTTATAAGATAGAAAAGGCTTGTCAAATCTCTAATTGCCTTGAATTAAAAAGGTATTGGAAAGATATCTGGGATGTTGTATTTTGGGATTTTTGTTTGTTATGTTTTTGTTATTGTTTTTGAAGCAGAGTAGTTACTATGCAGAATGAAAGACAAAATTTGGAACAGCTAATTTGTATATAACAGTATTTTATATCATTGTTCTTCTTCAATTTGATGATATACTCATTTTTATTGTGTGAATATGCTTTTTAAAAATACGTCTTTCCTCCAAACAATATGAATTACGAGTAAAATCTCAGCCTTGCTTTTATATTTCATGTTTGGAAATTTTCTGTTAGTGTATGAAGTGGCTTTGGAGTGAACTGTGTTCCTGCTGTATTACACATCATCTTAGTTAGCGTTTACTAGAAATCCTAATAAAATGTGCTAGAAATTGCTGTAGAACAGAACAAGAGATACTTTGTCCTACAGAATGTAACGTTCAAGTATAATACAAGAGTCAACAAACATTTACAATGCAGCGCAAAGAGGCAATAAGATAATATTGGTCAGCATAATATTCACTGATCTGAGTACGTCAGCGGCCAGCTAAATTTTTCATGTGTTTTGACAGATGAGAGATTTAGAGCAAAATAACAGATTGCTTTTGTTAATGCTTTTTGAGAATTATTTCTAACCTTGAGAGGCAATTGGAAATAAAGAATAAAGGTGGTTTGCCAATTCAGTGCAGGATTTGACAGTTTGCTAGTGAATGGAGAGAGATGATAGAGCCATGAAAGGCATATAGGTCTTCCTCTGTAATGGGTCTTCCACTTTCCAGGCACAAAGAAAGAAAATACATACTGAAATAGTCACACAGGTTTTTTTGCAAAATTGTTCTGGATGGAGATGAGTAGAGCAGACTGCACTGGTCAAGTTCATAGAAAGGTATTTTTCTGTAGCACAGAGAAGAAATGAGCACTTTTAAGGGAATCTCATCTGTGTAGATGAAATGAGAAAGTAGGAAATAAAGATACCCTGAAGAAAGAATTAGCCAGATTTGAACATGCCACATATGAGGAGCTCCAGAGAGAACTCCGAGGCTGCTGTAAGGGCTATAGGTGTTTTTAATAGATGAGATGATCATCTTGACCATAATGATTAAGAAAGAAGGGTGAGAAGAATAAAGACTGAAAAGCTTCATTTAGCTGTGTTGGTAATTACATAGTTATGAAATATGTAGAATAAGTTGTCGGAGTACAGGCATTGTCATTAGTTTGAACTTTTGTGAGACATACCTGGGGGAAAGTGAATCTCATCTGTCATCATGTTACTGATTTGTACACCCTGAAAGAGGGAGGATCCAAGTGTGACTTTGAGAGATCCATTATGATTCTAGGTCCATATATCCTTGTGATACATTCACCAGCAATGACGTTTCCACCACTTTTGGTTTCTGAATGTGCACCACATGCTCATAGTGAGTTAGCTCCTGGAGGATCTGGGACCCACATCCGAAATGGGGTGCTTTATCAGAGAGACACCTCTTCAGGCACTCTTGTGGTGTTCTGAAGTTCATACTGCAAGATTCTACCCATAAATGCAAGGCAAATACATATTTAGGAAGACCTGTTGCAATGCACTGAATCAGTAAGGTAGATGTACTCACAGAGGTTGCACTTAAATTAGAGTTTCTAAATAAGATTGTCGTATATAAGATTTAGAGAGGCTAAGCTCAAAGCCCTTGGGAACTCCCATGGAAAGCTGTAGAAGAGTTCTGGAAAATCCTCTATAAGACATGCAAATCTAAAACAAAATCCTCAGATCTCAGATACGTAGCAGCAGGAAACCCACTTTCTGACTAAAGCCTTTCAGAAGGACTGGGCTGCCGTTTGTGCCTGTGGAACCCAGACTAAAGCAGTGCATCAAGTCCAGTGGAGGTCTGCATATGCTTCTGCTTCCATTACAATTGATACTGGCTTTTTTAATTGAAGTCATAGAAATTTGGTGGTTTGGATGTGTGGAAAACGCAGTCAGATAACAGTTGACAAAAATAATTGAACTGCGTACCTTTGTTAATGAAATAGTTTAATGTTCTAGTTGTTTGTTAATTCAGAGCAACTCTTCTGTTGCATATCCAAACTATGACTGAGATACCATCCTGAACTGTAACCTGTTGGTTAAGAAATGTATGGCCTGGAGGTTATGCTAGACATAGAAGATGCAAGAGTAGCAAGGGAAATGTTCTACCAAAACCATACTGACTATAGCCAGAATTGGAAGGTAATCATCTTCTCCCTATGAGAGGTCTGGTCTGCAGGTAACAAGTCTTTGTGTTTACCATCCTACGTTACAAGTATTGTTTTTGTTCTTTTCCCCATCCCCACAATGGTAGTATTAGACTATTGTATTATTTACATTGGTAGGGAAACACTAATGCTGACATTTGAGAGACTTCTAGGGATTTTGTTTTTATTCAAGTGTTTTTGATCTAAATTATGATACTGTTTAACTCAGGCTGAAGATAGAGTGAGGCTCTGCAATGAGCATTTCTGCATATGGAAAACCATTCTTCTGGTACCACAGTGCACTCGTCTGAATTCTGTTGCTTTACAGGTCAATAGTTAGTATATGATGTTACAGGGCAATGCAAATTCCAGTGATCTCATCAGATTGTGTATAAGAACGTATCAGGCATAGTCTCAGAGAGAGTTAGCAACAGGTTTTCATTGTTGCCTCAGCAAAAGATGCATCATGCGTTTGTTTGTCCTTACTAGCACACTCAGGTTTACATGGTTTCTCGGTTCTCAGTTTGGGCTTTGATAGAATTTTTTAGCTCATCATGACACAAACATCTTGATATTATCAACTTTTGTGGGTTTAATATTGCTACTTTTACCAAGAAGTTCTACTAACTTGTTTCTCAGGTCAAAAAGAAACTTAAAATGTTTTTAAAAATTGAAAGTACACGTTGGCTCTATCGTGTAGACTGACCACTGTATTTTTTCTCTTGGAGTTTGTAGAACTATTTGCAGCTCTTAAATAGGTATATATCCTCAATGTACTTTAGAGCTTCAATTCTTACGTTTCTTTTTCTAAATATATACAATGGGGGAAAAATTATCACTTTTTAAGAGGGGAAAAAAGGCCGCCTGATTTTATGACAAGCTTCAGCTGGACGTGGCTTATATTCTGAAAAGTTCATGCTGTTAATAAAATGGAAGAGCAAAATAACCTACAAAAATGCGTACACGTCAGCATTCTTAAGTACAAACTTAGAACATATGAAATGATGTTGTGCAAGTAATGAAAAAGAAATGAGGACAAAATTGGGGAAAGAAGAGGAGAAGGAGGAGAAAAAGGAAAGTATTGGGGTAGGGAATATATGTGTTCCTATTTCTATTGTCAACATGATTTTAAACCAATCCTATTACAAAACTTGGAGTGAGTATGTGTGTGTTGTGAAAGCATAGTCAGTCTCTTTAAATTCAATGTAATTTACTCCTGTGATCTGTATGTACTGCAGTCTGGCTATTTTATATGTATTAATCTCCGCACAAGAGGAAAAACTCTGAGGTTTTTTTCAGCAGTTATCTGTCTCTTCATGCTTTGAGGTAATGCTTTCTGAAGACCAAGTTTAAGGCTTGTTTATTTAAAGTTTAAGAACAATACTACTGTTAGTATTTCATTTGAATATGGAAGGATCAAGAAATACAGCTTTCATGTGAAAAACAAACACATTTTTTTCTCCACTTTCAAAATAAAATATTAACGGAACAAAGACACACATAACTTTTGCTTGCCCTGCAGCCTGTGCAGGGTGTCTGGAGTAGAACAATAAATAGTATGGAAAATGACAATTTTTATATCATTCTCTAGATTAAATCATTGCTTTGCTAGAGACGATGAGTAGTTAGCTACTAACTGCATTGGGCTGTGATTTCACCTTCTTGTGTCAGTGGCTCCTAATGTAATCTTCCCTCCTTTGTGACAGATTGTTTGCTAGGCTTGCCTTCAGAGGTAGGTAATGTTCTTTAGAGATGGCTAGGAGTCTAGTAATTGAAAAGTTCACAAGAAACATTTTAACACAAAATTCTAAAAGTATCATAGGTGCTAATAATGTATGTGCATACTATGGGATTGGCTGTTACTCATGGTCAGAGCTTTATATTACAAATTAAATTCAACCTGATGATCTTGCGTCGCATAAGCAAATGCTAAACTTTGTTTTAAAAGAACGATTTCATTGGAGATACACGGTCTTGTAAACCAACTGACAAAATATGGTTTCATAAATGCAGACTTTGGTGACATCAAAACCTGAAGGAAAGTTATTTCAATCATTTGTGCAAACTACGAACACTCAAACGTGAGGTGCCTATGCATTGCTTTGTTTTGTTTGTCCTTTGCAAAAGACTGGATGTTTAATGCAAAAAATTGCATCATCAAATTTTAAATTTGAAATTTATTAATTTCATTAATCATATGTGTAAGTTAAAGGTCACTATGGTAACATTAACTCATGCATTTTTCAGATACTTTAAGTAATAGTTATGTAATGAACAGTCTTGACTAATCATCCAAGTACTGTATGCAAAGTAGGTAAATTAATGTTATGACAGTTTGTGGACCCAATTCAGCATGCGGTGATTGGTTTAAGTTCCTAACTGAAACTCTTTGCCCATGACTTTTGTACCTAAGACATTTATAAACATACAGTGGAATTTCTGAATGTAGCTATCAGAAGTGCGAATAGGTACAGTGTTATTGTGTCTTTGAAGCCTGCCGAAATGAAGATACAGTCTCCCCATTGTCATCATCTTTATTATATTGCCTAGTGGATGCAGCTCTTGGGCATGCAGCTCTTGGGCATGTGTGTTTTAATGCGTCTAGAGATTTTTAAAGTGTAGATGAGATGGATGTTTAATTATGAAGATGCAGAGATGAACAGAAGTGATTATGGAAAAGGAAATTGTAAAAAACGATAAGCTCTATTTTTGTCTCTTCCAAGGTGCAACTGTTGCAGGTTTGGGTGGAAGAAGGGGTTTGCTTCTTAAGACGTGTGAATACTCCTTATGCAGTTTTTAACCTGAAAGGCTAAACTGATTTTCTGTTTTAAAATCTGAAGTTACAGGAGATATAACTTCAAAGTGAATCAGAGCTATGTTTATCCCTCTTATATGTCAGAGTTTAAGTGCAATGTTTTATGTATACAGTCATCATGACAGTTAAAAAGGCTATAAAGAAAAGCAATTATATAATTGCTTTAAAGAATTAAGTAGCACGGATAAAGGCTTTTAGAAACTACAGCGCAGTTTTAATCATTATATCACCTGAAGTCAAGCCGCAAAATTATGTCCTAATTATTTGCAATGAGTAATTATCTGTAAAGTTATAAGCTTTGAAAGATTTTATGGAAGAGTGGGGGAATTCTTTGATTTTTTTTATTTTTTCCCCACACACTATAAAACAACACCCCATCATTTTCTATTTTAGCAGTTTCCACAACTTAAACATTAAATTCTTATTGTTGCTTTCTGTTATATTAGTAGTGTGTGTTTTGCAATTCTAATCTTCACGTTTTTCTTTCTTTATCACCGAAGTAGGCCTTTTGAAGCCAGGGAATTTTTCATAGCAATATTGACAGTGTTCGCATTTGCATGATGACAGCCAAGGAATGGAGCAGTAATTTTTGAAATTGCAGAAGTATTTAGAACACTGATAAAAGCTGAAATGTATTTTTGATGGATTGAAGTTAAGCATACATGATTTTTCCTGCTGTCAAAAGGCTCTGAATTTAGTGAATATTTGCCTGCTGTGAGAATGCAAGATTAACATCACAACCATCACCCGGGCACCCAAACCCTGCAATTTAATAGCTTTTTAGGTTCTTTCCTTTTTCTAAACAGCAATTAATCTCATTTTAGTACAATTTTCTCGTTTCTGAAGTCGCTCATTGAATCGCTGTTTTGTTCATATTTGGCTTCAGCTCCTCTGCATAGTCATTAAAGTCCCAATTAATGTCACCTTTAGCTGAAGAGTGCTCATTTTTATTGAGAAAATGACAGTTGCTGCCATGAGTAGTGCAGTGTAATATACATTAATTGCCCTGTAACACTGGTAATTACGAGTTTTTCAAGCCTCTCAGTAAACTGTCATGCCTAGACAAGACTGTGCTAAAATAGATTACTCATTAGGGAGACCTGTCCTGTTTTCTGGTGGGTTCTTAGTGTTGGTTTAAAAAAAATCTTGAGTTTGAACAAATAGTTGCCAAAAGCAATTTCCTACAACAACATGTCTGTGTTCCGTTTTTCAGCCATCACTTAAGCCTGCGGTCAGCAAACAGACAGGGTGCTGTGGACTCTAGAGATGTCAAGATTTCAATGTTTATTTAGGTGGATCACAAGGATAAGCTTAGCAATTCGTAAGTCAGTACTTAATATGGATGTTACTAAAGCTGCCTTTTTCAGTGTTGTGTTTATAACAGGTCTACCTGCCATTTTAGAAGAACAGTCAACGTTATCAATATTTTATGCCCCAAAAGACTTTAACATAGTACTACAGACTGTCCAGTGAGTTGGAATTACTAAATCCATTCTCAGATATTTCTTATGTAGGAACAGCAGGGACTATGTTGTAGATTTTGGGGAATAATTATCAGATCTTTCAGGAGCTGTATGGCATTGCAAGGTGTATTTTTTTAAAAAATTAGAAAAAATATGTGGAGAGTATTCAGTTAATACTGTGACCCCCTCTGAAAATCAGGCGTTATATTGTATATTGTTAGAAGACCCACCTGCTGATTGACTTGGGATATGGTGGGAAGCAAGTGTTCTTAATTTCAGAAGGAATCTATTTCACTGCTTTCTCTTTCTGTCTTTCTCATATTTTGTTTGTTTTTAAGGACAAAATAGTCTCCTTTAAAGCTCATTGCAGCACTGAAATGACAAAAGAAAACCTTTGTTTTATCTTTGTTGTAACACCTGCTTTAGGCAATCTGCTCTTTCGCGCTCTCTCTAAATGAATTTTGTCACAGCCTTTCATATTCTCTTGTGGTGATGAGCTAATGAAAGTAGATAGTACAATTTGTGCTGACCAGGTAGCAACTGCCAGCTTGCAGCTGAGGATAGTTTAAAGAAATAAATAAAATATAGCATTATATCACTGATTTATCCATTACATGACATTAATAGTGAGAAACCTTGGTGTGTTTATCTGTTTGTATTGGTGTGCATTTATCGAATTGTTTATGACAAGACTAATTGGGGTAATTGTAGACACTGAAATTACCTGTCAGCTATATGTAACCACACTCCCTTTCTTTCTGACAAATGATGACAACTGAGGGACCCCGTAGCATTACTCATGATGGCTTTTCGAGTGGTAATAAGGACAATAGGGGCCCTGGCTAATTTGACATGGACAGCCTTCACAACAAGAAGCCAGCTAAATGACTTGTCAGTAGGGGAAAGAAGTCAGAAAAGTAATGGAGTCCCCCATGGCGCTCTGACAGGGAGATGAGGCAATTTCAACGGAAAGTGAAAAGGCTTCAGTTTGTCAAGTATTTAGAACAATCAGAGAACAGCTAGAGGCTGGAACCTGACAATAAATTTGTGAACCATGGTAGCAGTTTCATATAGGTCAGTTATTTCATAATGGCTGTGAAGCTTTCAGAGGTTTCTGCTTTCGTAGCATACTTCACATCAGCCAACTGGTGCTTTGTCACCTTAAATTTGTGCTTCACTTTACACAGTAGGAATAATGGTTAAGGTTACAGAGTAACGGCAATGTAAGACAGCATGATTTGCAGACACCAATCTGTTGAAAAATAAACAAAAATTTAGATAGTAATAGTGTGATTGCATCCATTACAAGCTAGCGGTGTTAACATGTTCTTTATGATTTTGGCCTGCACCCTTTTTATGGATATGTGAAGTACTTTATTTCTTGTGGACAAAACTAATAAAACATAAGCCCCTGTTCCTATGCTTTCACCCTACTGTAGCTAGTTAAAATTTCTTAAGGTTCATTTCCTGCTGCTTGCTCTTGAAATGTATTCCAGTTCTACAGTTTTGACATCTATTGAGACACTGTAACTGATGACATAAAAGGAGAATTTGTGATTTTTTTTTTTTTTGAGTGCTCAGCAGAAGATGATGTTCTTAAGGATTTAAAAAAAAAAACCCAACCTTCCAGAATTAAATACCAGTTCTGTGTCCCACTGATAGTAGGTCTTTTTATCTGTGGTTTCAGGAGTCTGTTAGGTTTTGGGGTTTTTTTTAATATCAGTGGTTCTTACCTATTTATTTGCATTGAGATAAAAAGTCAAAGTATGATTAAAGCATCACTTCAGTAGCACACTGTGCCTTCTGAATTCCTGACACAGGCTCCTGAATTCCTTAAAAGTGTTTATGGATTGAGCACAGATTTAGTGAGAAGTATCAACTTGTCCTTTTTGGCAGTGATTGTTTTGTTAGAAAATAGGATTGAGTATATTCATTTTAATGTTTTACTTATGGTCTGATTCCTTCATTTTACCAAATGTCCTGTTTCTTGCAGATTTTAAAGCTAGGGCAGCAACTGTTTGTTTTAGAACTGTGTGGATTCTAGCTTTTTTAATAAGTGTTTCAAGATGTCTCATTGCATGACCAACATTTCTTGACCTGGTCTTACTAAGTTTAGTTACACAAACATTTTCTCCCCCCTTCTCACTCATTTAAATGTGTAGCATGGAGTTTTCTCTCGTGCTTAAAGATCTTAGAATAGAAACTTTCTGTGCCATATTTAAAAAGTAAGACTGCTTTGTTGACATGAATCCTGCTCCCCCACCCCCTTCCATCACCCTTTCCTCATTTTTTGAGAGTTACACTCTTGCTCTTTCAGTCTTATCACTCAGATTTGAAGGAATCTTAATTTAGGCCAGCCAAGAACTTGGCCCTTGATTACCAATACCTGAACATTTCAAAACTATATTGCATTTCTTGTGCTGTAGTGATTTTGTCAATGAAATATCTTAGTAAACTGAAAGAGCTTGTTGTTCTGCAAGATGGGCCATTGAGTCCAAGGTTCTAAATGTAGTTCTCCTCTCCACAAAAAAAAAAAAAACCACACTATGAGGAGATCATTTAAATGTGGTATGTCCACACCTGAATCTCCTTTATTCTGGTTGCCTGTCCTGCACATGTTCATCTAAGTTTGCCAGATATTCTACCTAGTTATTTTCTAAGATGTTTCTCCAGCAGAACTAAAGGAATTATCAACATATGCTAAAATGGCACCAGGTCTCTTCTCCTCTGAATAATGCATGATCTTGCCTTTTTTGTCTGAAATAGAGCTTTTGAGATGTTTGCATTCAAGTGCCCCTCATAGCACTACAAGATTGGGATTGTTTGGACAATGAGACCTAGAATTGTTTCAACATGCTGTCTTTTGGCCATACTCTTCCTTCATTCCTGGTGGAATCACAAGGATGTGAATGGGGCAGAATCTGCCTCATCAGGCTCTTTGGTGCAGCTGTCACTGTGGATTGCTTCAGTGTCGTTCATGCATATAATTGTTTCACTGCTAGTAACTGCCTTCAGTACTTCCACTGACTTAGTTCATCTTATCTCATCTCAGCTTTCCAAGAGATCTTCTTAGGGTGAGGGTTGTTTTCTATCACCTCCTCCTCCTCCCTTCTTACCTCGATATGCCCTAATGTGCTTTGGTGCTTAAGTATTGTTATCCAGACCTTGATCAAAATGAGAAGCCCATATAGTCTATTTTCACACCCTGCTGTCTGCAGTTCAGCTGTATGACTCCTGCTAAAGTCAACAGTGACATCCAAATGGTTGAAATTCCAGCTACATTTCTTTCTTTACTTTCTTGACATCTTTAGATTAAACAAATTTTTATTAATTACTAAAATACAAAATTATTTGGGAAGACCAAATGTAAAAATTATAGACATGTAATTGGTTCATAGCAAAATATGGATGAATGACAAAGGAAAGGCAAGCATGGCCCACAATCTTTTTAATGCATGCTATGTGAATCCTGGATGTTGTCTTATAGCTCACTGTTTTGCTTGGAAGCTGTATTTTTCCAGTGAATAAAAGATCATTTGTTATTATATCTATTTCCATTTTGTGACCTATTGCTTGAGAAACAATAACTTAATAAAAAAAATTAACACCCTAAAGAAAGATGAAGAGAATCAAAATTAACTGTTCAGTGTTTAGGAAAATGTCTTTTAAAGAAGGAAGGATACCTTTAAAGTATCTTTTAAAGTATCTTAAATGGGTACTATTTCAATGGCACCATGAGTTTGGGAGACTGTTTCCCAATGTAGTGGTGATACCTTGATCTTCTAATGATGCTGGTTGAAAATTGTCCCTCATAACACCTTTTATATCTGTCCTTCAATAAGAGATTTCATTACTAAGTGTGATTTCAGAGGTATTTTCAGTGCTTTTATCACATTTAGTTACCGGTCTTGGAGGAAAAGGATTTCTTCGTTTTTTATTTTTTTCAAGGCAAATGCCTATTTTATTTATTGCAGAAGATATTAGAGCTTTGGAGGACTGACAGAAGTTATGCCTTGTGGCAAGAAGCATCTATTTCAGAAAGAATGAGGACAATTAGTTCTGATTGAGGAAATAGAAGAATATTTCTTTATGCAGTGGATTAATTTAACTAAACATTTATAAAAATCACAGGCTTAAAAAATAATGACAAGACATTCCTTGTAAAAGTTGTATCCAGACTAAATAATATTTCTAGCAACTTGAATTCAATAATTTTACTCTTCAATAAAAGTAAAAAGGAAAATGCTGAGTAAATTATGAAAGGCATTAAATAGATATATCAAAGTTTTGCATCTAATCTGACTGAAATAATGGAGGCTATTTTCCATTACCAAACCTTCAAATACTTGCCAAGTTTCTGTATTGCTATGTACTTAGGACTTTTCATAAATATGGTCATTATCTAATGGTGCGTAGGTCTACTGTTAGTATATTCCAAAATGTGACATAAAATCAGTGCAGAAAATATTTAAGTGGAGCTTTGCTTTTTTTTTTTTTCATTTAAAGGTATGCAGGAACAGTACAAATCTGTTTTTTGGATACCTGTCTCAGTCTGACTAAAGTATAACCGATACAGCCAATGACAATCTCAATTCCTGCATTGAGTATCCCTGGAATAAATATGCAGGACAGAATCATTTGTACCAAAACTGCAAACAGATCTTTGCATATCAATTATGTTTCTATTACAGCAGATGCTGCCGCATGGGTTTCAGGGATGTGTATGTTGTAATTCTGGGTTTGCTTAAATATTGAGCCTTCTACAAATATAAAATCTTTTCCACCTGTACTCTTTCCTTTACTTTGAATTCATGAAATTATAGTGAATAATAGCAGATTATAGTTCTCATGGCTACTAAATCAGATTTTTTTTAAGTTCACAGCCGTTAGGAAAATGTCCTGCTCTGTCCTATTCCTTTATTAAATTGTAGAAGGAAATGTTTTTGCAGAAGTACAATACCATGTTCAATTATTAAATGCAGAGCTCCCTTATACAAAAAAATATGTTTAAGACCTTTTATACTGTGTTGTGCTAACTGCCCATTCTACATTCCTGCAATGTATTTGCTTTATTTATTTTATCACAAGGAAGTGGCCACTGCCTGTGTCATTAGCAGGTATAAATAAGTGATGAAAAATCTGGGGTAGTCTGTAGGTTGAAATATAAGTAGCTTTACACAGAGAAGAAGTAAATATGATTAGATATGATTAAGCTACATATAACCAATGCTTTGTATGTTTTCACTAACAATTGTAATTGCAAAAGAAATTCAAATTATGTGAACTGCACTTGTCCAGTATGTAGCCTTAATATCCTCTCAACCATCTATTCCAGTAAGTATAATAACTTTCATTTGCTTTCTCTGCATGTTCTTTCCTTTCTCTGAAAACTAAGGAAATAGGTTGACCATGAATTTAATGGACACTGGCACTCTAAAATCAGGAGAGGTATCTTCCAGATCTAGAAGGAAAAAACAACAAAAGTCACTTTTTCTGTCTGGACATCCGGTAAGAGATGGGAGATTAAGCTAGCATGTTCCATGCTTGAGTATCAAAAAGACATAAAGTGTTTTTTAGTGGAAGGTAGTTCAATTTTTCTGTTCCCTCTTTTAGTTTCTTTAACCTAGCATTGTTGTCTTTGACTCATCCAAGTTGAGCAGTTTATTTCCTACTCAAGTTTCCATCTAAGTCTAAAAACTGGAAATGCAAGGAATAAGCATATGTATGCCAAAAACTGTAGTTAGCTAATTATTTCATAGCTAATTGAGATTGAAGAAATATGTGTATATATGTAGATACATTTATTGTTAGTGCATAATTGTAAAATAATGATATATAATCTTCACCCTTAGTAAGTGAAAATCTGCATGGGTATTACAAGCATCATCATTTTATTATCAAATGTAAAATCTCAACACTGACCTGAGATGCTGGTAGTAATTAGTAACTGGATCACTAGGTCTCTGCCAATTTTACTGTACACTTGATCATTCCATAATAACCAAAAAGCATGGATGGATTTTGGTTTATACAGAGTCCAGATTCATATGTAATGTCCAGAATGACATGTAAGTACCAGTAAAAGATGGTATGAAATAAATTAATCTGGTTAAATGATGGCATATGTGAAAAGTCTGTCCTAGTTACTGTATGTAGGGTTAAACTGTTATTCCAGTAGCTGGCAAAGCTTGTTACTCTAATAATTGGAAATAATCAATACAGGAACTATTGTAAATAATCAACTGCATTTAGGAATATTATTGATGACCAAAATGCCATTTGCTATTTTTATTGTGTTTTATTGTATTTAGATTGTAATTTAACTACCTTCTAATTAGTTTTAACTTATCACAGTTGGAAGTAGTAAAACCTATTTATCTAATAAGTGACACATGTCATAAGGAAACATACAACCTCCTTATTTCCCCTAGGTCAGCCATCCATGAACCAATTAACTGAATTTTTGTTTCCCCACTTTTTTTAAGAAAAGCAATACAATTGAATTTGTCCTTTTCCCCCTCCCCAAAGCAAAACACAGAAACAAGCTTTTCTTTTCCCTAGCTGCATTCTTAACTGTTAAAATATCCTAAAGCACTCGATCACGTTGCATTTTAATTTCCAAGCCATGTGTTGTATTAGTGAAGTGCACATGTTACTGATTTGAGCTGAAAGTTCTCAGACTGTTTAGCAGAACACCAGGCTGGCATGAACAAGGTCCTTGCTAGGTCAAAAGCCTGGAGTTGACATCTTTCTTAAATCTTACTTTTGTGGAAACTAGAAGCACAGGTCAGGGCAGCTAGCTGATGGCATTGCCTCTTACAACCACTGATTAGATTAGCTCAACATTTATCAACTACACAGAGGCTAACACTTAACCTTTTAACTCAAGAGTTTTGATGCATCCTTATTTTTAATGAGGGTGTTATTGTCCCAAAGTGTCCCTTAAAGCTTTAGTGCAGGTTTTTTCTCCCATTTAGCTGACTAACAGGCTTTAAATGCTTTATAATTCAAAGTGCGGTGTTTATAATTGTGCTTTGTTTTGAGGGCAGAGATTGAGTAATTTTGCTCTAGAACAATTTATTCTAAACATTATAATCCTATCTGCTCAATTCTAAGGTTTTACTTGTATGTGTTTCATTAACCTAGATTTCAAGATGTAATTTATAGCTGGCTTGAGCGCTGTTTCTCATCCTAAATCATTAATTGAGAAATATTTACAATTGGAGTTCCTTAGAAAAGACGCACTAACTTACTACTTTGAATTTAACTAATTATCTGTTACTCATTCTGAGTATGGACCCTAATCACTTGAGTGTTGTAAACTAATTCACATCTCTACAGGGAGCAAAGTTGCCCATGATGCCACATCTAGCAGGCTGGATTCAAGGTTTTCCTTCTCTGTTGGAATTTGGGGCCTATAAGGGGTAAATTTTGTCAGTTACAAGTGTGGGTATTACAAAAGACTGCAAAAAATACTGTCACCAGCGGCCTACAATAATCCTGAATTTACAGATTGATTGCAAGAGTTGCAGCTCTTGCTATGAGAAACCAGTAGGCAGGGAACAAAATACCAGGAGCGTGGCAAATGCAGGATTGTACGATTTCTATGTAGGCAACACCGAGATCTCAATGCCATACTGAGGTGAGCCACAGGTAGCTGGGGACTGTAGTCACTACAGACCTGAGTCGGGGTCTTCCAGGTCCCAGGAGTGGCTGAAACAGATTGCAGCAGTGGCAAACAGTGACCTAACACTGTGGTATTGACAACCTAGATGTAAAGAAAAATGAAATAACATTGTGAGTATTCCCTAGTATAGTATCTACAAATAGTATAATAACAACAAGAGGAAATAAAAGCAATAGGTCACAAATCAAAAAGTTTTTCCATGCTGCTTTTACTTGGGAATGTTTCTATTAAGTAGTAGCATTAACTAACTTTTGTCCACTATGGTTTAGTTTTGTAAACCCTGACAGCCAGTTATTTCATCATGAGCAGCTGGGGACATAGCACCTATTACTGCCCTGTGACTCCATGTGTGTTACCTTTTATTGCAATGTTCAGTTAGACGCAGATTTCCTTAGGACCCCAGCATCAGGAGTCTGAGTTAGGTGTGAGGGACTTGATTACCACATGGATGTGTGTGACCACATTTATGTATCACCTACTGAAAGTGCACTGTCAGCAATAAAGAGGACCGTCAGTGGGCTAGAATAATATCTGCTGCTTCCTCTACTTAAAATGAAGTATAAAAAAAACAGTGTGAATGATTACTGTCTCTCATTACCTTCTAGGTATCTGGAATGGGAATTTCTACCAAGGGAGGGAGGCATAATTCAATAAAAGGGTGGTTTGGGGGGTAGGTCTTCTTTTTCATTACTAGCAACATTCTTATCTCCTTCCTATGTTAATGTGATGTCAGTAAAGAAAGACTCAGATGTGTGAAAGTGAACTAGAAAACATACTGTGTCGTTTCTATTTTGAAATCTGAGTTTGTAAACAGGGCCGAAAACACTAATGTGTCCTGGAAAGAAAAAAAAAAAAAAAGAGGGGGAGAAATTCATGGTTTTGTGCTTCTGATTTCTTAAAACCAGTTTTGATAAGTAGCAATATTTTCAGTCTGGTTTTAGCCTGCCTTTAGCCTGTGCACTTCAGCTCCATGCCCTAACTCCAGCCTGGGTATTCCATGGCAAACTACCGTATCCATACCTGTGTAAGCAAAATGTTCTTGTTATGGTCCCACTAGTAAAAACAGGGATCTTAGAGCAGGATTCCAACATCTGAGGGTGGAAGGGTAGCCTGACAGCAGTAACTGAACAGATCAAGACACGACTTAATACCAAACAAAAGTTTCATTAATCTGGAAGAGAAACAGCAGAAGAGGGACTTGCTTTTTTTTTTTTTTCTTTTTTTTTTTGCATTTTTTATTGCTGAGTCTCATGTTATCTAGTCATATGTCAACCATTTATTTTCCTGCTTAAATTAACCCTTTGATAGAGCCAGATGACTTCAAAAATGAGGCCCTATTTTGAATCAGTTCTGTTACTCAAAGCAAACATTGTTTCCTAAAAACATTGTTTCCTAAAAACATTGTTTCCTAAAATTTAATTATGTGCTTTTTAGAAAATGACTTAGACTAAGACTTAACACTTACTTCAGTCTCACTGTAGACTACAAAGTCAATTTGAATATCATTTATTATATTAGAAAGTGGATATTTTATTGTTAGCAAGTAAAATGTAAAACAGACAACATGTTTAGGTTTAGTCAAATTGTGGTTAGTTGAAATTAATATACCACTCTCTAAATAAATTGAAGTAGTTTGAAAGTGCCCAGATCCTGGAAATTAATAATCTTGTTCTATGAAAAACAGGCTCAATTCATACTGAAAGCTGGGTTTAAAAACCATGGATGTATTCTGTAGCTAACATAAAATGGTGGAGCTTCATTGTTGTCGCTGGAGCTATCTAGTTTTGTTTCAAAACACAAAGTGTAATGGTGAAAAAACATTACAACAGTAAGTGGCCTCTATAAGCTAACATTATTTTATCACATAGTAAGAAAACAAGACAAATTTACAGTGTTTTTATTGTATTACACTCATTAAAAAAAAAATTGTTTGGTTGAATTTATTGATATATTAAAGTAACTCTTGCCTACTTCTCAGCATTTCCCCTTGGTATCAGTTAATTTTTTAAAATATTTTAAAGGTGATAGGTTGTTCTCAGATTTATATTATATTATATTATATTATATTATATTATATTATATTATATTATATTATACTATACTATACTATACTATACTATATTATATTGCTTCCTGTTCACAGAAACCACAAAAACTCTAACAATAAATACATTATTTTACCACTCTGTATTCTATCAACATTATTTTTAAGATAGCATTCTGTTTGTAGGAACAAAAACTTTCTTTTATTTACAGTAGGTCGGACAGTGGGCAAATGCTTAATTCCAGGTGAATACATTAGATGGTTCTACAACGTGCATGTGCTAAAAGGTGTACAGAGTTTGAGTGTCTTTATATACTTCAGTATTTGTGGATAACCAACATGATAAGGTTGGAACTTTCAGAGATACTGAGGTTGGTAACATTTCATATTTCAACAATTCAGATCGTCTACTAATCTATCCTGCCAAACGAGGTGAATGTGTGTACCGACAGTGTGTACCAGGACTCAAGCTGGACTTCTCTTAGAGTGAATTTTTACCGACTTTTGTTTAAATGTATATGATTTAGAAGATACTGAAGAGTCTTATACTTTCCTCCTTAAAGCAACTGAAGTATTATCCTCCAAATTAAGCGCTTCAGGTGCTCAGTCACTTTCAGTAGAGAAAAAAAAAAAAGTGCAGTCTGCAGTACATCATGTCTGGTTTGTCCTAATATATCCAAGAGTAAGTGGGCTAAATACGAGCAAATACAATTGTTTTCTCTAGGTACATCAGAGGTTAAACATCTAGGAGAAAGCTGTTTAAGCTTAAGGATAGTGATAGCACACAAAAAATGTCTCTACCCATTGATGAAATCAGACTAACAAATTAAGGGTTTGGGCCAGGAGAGCAATAAAGTTCCAAACTAGTTTTCCAAACTGATTAGTGAAAGCAAAAAACTATTATGCAATGATCTTCAGTTAGTGTATGAAAAGTAGAGTGGTTGGGTTTTTGCCAAGCTATAAATATATTATAAAAATACCCATTTTAACAGTGCTTTCCATATTTTTTTATTCTTAAAAGTCAGTCATTCAGAAAATATGCAACTTTCTCTCTACTCAGCTCAATGTCTTGCTAAATTTAGTTTGTGCTGTAATAAAAGTTGTGTTACAATATTCATGTTGATTTTGCACATATGGAATCAACTCCTACACTGAAAATAAGTTGTACGATCTGTTTGGTTTACAAAACAAATAAAAATAAAAAATACCCCAAAACAAATATTTTACATTCCTTTTATGCATTGTGTTGAAGTCCTGATGAAACTAATTCTAAACAGAAAGCATTTGCCCTCATGGAATTCAGGTAAATACCATGAAACTATAATTAAAAGCAGTCACACTTTGCTCTGAGAAGAGCAAATTATTCCTATTTATTCTATAGTTTTCCTTAATCAGTGTGATGACTTTGTACTTGCTTGGGAAGGGGTGGGGGGGGTGTGGGGGGGTGGGGTGCGGGGTGGGAAACAAACCTTATTTCTTTTAACACAGATTGTCCAGAAGGCAAAATTTATGGATTAGAAAGCAGGGGTCGTGCACAAAGTTGGTTGTAAAATTACTCAAGTCTCACTACATATGCCTTATTATGAGGAAAAATGAAATTTAGCCAAGATTAATTTAGCATAGGGCATCCCATCATGAGCATACTCTCTCTCACCTATATATACATATACATTCATGTATATATAAATGTATATATAACTATGCCCCTTTTTTACGTTACTACAGCAATATATAAATCATCAGGTTAGCTCTATCTCTGAGCTTATTCCCCAGGAATCTTTTCACATATAATTTATAAACAACTTTAAGTTAAAAGACAGAACAGTGAAGTGCAAAATAAATATTGGGTTAAAGTTGTCTGGCTGAAAACTTTTCTTTTGTTATGAAGCTTACCTCCAGTTTCGCGGTGGGTTTTTTGGATTTTTTTCATTTGTCTATTTTCCACTTTTTGGGTTTGGGTTGTTTTAATATACAGATCAGCCTTGCATTTCTGGAGGTCTAAAAGTAGATAGCATTGTTCATGGAAAGCAAACTACTGCTAATAATAATTTCTTGGTGTCTTTTTAACATTTCCTGTCGGCTGAGCTATTAAAGCTCAGCCATTAAAGCAGACCTTTCAGAAGACATATGCATGCCTGAGTGTATTAACAAAGATAAGCAAGTACTAAAAATCTGAAAAACTTCATCAGACTGCAGTGGAGATAAGTTCATTTATGCCAAAACATTCCTTTTTGTTATCAGATACCAAAATGACCTGTTTCTTTGATTTCTTGTAGTATTCTTCTTTCCTTTATTTAAAAATAATCATTGTCACTCCAGAAAATTTCTTCAGGAATTTTTTGTTGGCTGTTGGGGGCGGTTTTGGACAGAGAACAAAGTTTTCATAAGTTTCAACATTTCTGCTACAAAAGTCAAAGTGAAATGTCTGCTTCAGTTCAGCTGAGAATATATCAATTATTTGGGTGAACTTGAAATGTTTTCTTTCATGTAATTTTTAATAAAGCAACAACTGCAGCCCCGCAATGCACTGTATTTAACGTGGATGGCTGTTGTGGCTCTGGAGGATCATATCTCCTCCTACTTCTTTTATAGTACATCATTAGAGTTGAGGGAGCCTAACCACATTCCAACACGTTAAAGAAAGGAGGCGGGGGAATGCCATTTAGTGCTGAAGCATGTTTCGTCAAACTAAAAGAAAAACTTCTTCAAAAATTTCAAGTGTTTAAATTTTGATCAAAAATGGCTAAATTTTAATGTTGCTAAATCAAAACATAGTTGAGTTCTTTTGTTGTGGTAACCTCTGCATTAAAACTCTTTGGTTTTAGTCTGATGTCAGATTGAATGTTCAGGCTTGAGTTTCCAGATTTTGCTCAGCCAAATAGAGGTACAGTACGTTCTGCTTCTCTGGTGTCTGTACAGTTGGGAGTAACAACTGGAAAAGTAACTTCCTGGGACCAAGCTGAATTCCAAGAGCATTCCAGTTACAGCTGGGTTTTATTAGAAGTGCTGTTTACTAGAGATCCACCTGAGATCACCAAGTCACTGATAACAACAACTATGAAGGGCAACTAATGTCCATCCCTGACTTCTTAGTAAAGAAAGACCAATAATCCTTAGATGTGATTAGCAGCTGGTAATTGCAATTTTTTTTTACTCAGAAAGCCGCTTTTTTCTTGCTTTTATTGAGTTTCTGGGAGTGCAGTACAAAGAAGCATTCATTACCTACTGTTAAATCCGGTACTGACAAGTCATGCATCACAAATATAGTTGATGATCAACTATTATTTAGTAATTCTATATAATTTGTTTGCATCTCATCCTGTTTCTTGTATTGATGTCAAATTATGATATAAAAGACAAATGGAGTTGCTGATCAATGACTTAAAATACATGCTGATATAATCAAAATGGCGTAAGAACAGAGGATCCATTAAGTACGGATCATAATGTATGCCAGAAATTAAAATACATGACTGTGAGATGCTTTAGTGTCATGAGAGATTTCAGTGCATTTGTTTACCTTCCATTCATGTAAGGGAATCATGACTGAGACAGAATGCTTCAAAACAGGGCTAAAAATCAGAAGTAGTAAATGAGATTAAATATTGAGAAAAGAGTAATTTTTTATTCATTAATGTTTTTTCTTCATTTTGAACTATTGCAAAAATTTCCTTCTCATCATGCTGACCACCTTGCTTTTTCACATTGCATCCTGTGAACTATCAGTTGACTACCTTAATGGGCAGAGCATTATTTATGAGATACATTTTCTTCAGTTGTATTTGGAAAGTCCCTATCATACAGTCCGATGGCTGCAACTCTTGATTGAATGGTCAATATTTCTTTATTTGTGTTTTAGTGAGGTAATCAAAGCCATTTGCTCCTGACATGTTCTGAAAAAAGACCACATATATAAACAGTTTTATGTAATATGTGTGTGTGTGCGCGCAATGTCCTTAACGTTGGGCACTCTTTTTTTAAGATACTCTCTATTGTAATGGGTTTATATTAAACCTACAAAGACAGGGAATTCAGAATAATTGGCCTATGCTTAATACAGTCAGTGAATTATTATATCCAGGCACAAAGTGGTAAGTAAAGATTTTTAGTCTGATCTCTGAATTTCCTTGTAGCTGTGGGTTTGTCAGGCCTCTAAGAGTACACTAAAGCAGGGGGCGAGGGGGCTGTGGTTTAATATGGACTAATGCACACGGCAGGGCTTTTACATTAGTGCTATTTCTTTCAATGCATTATACTGAAATTGTATTTTAAAACCAGGCAAACTATTGATGCTTTTATTGAATGGAAATAATTTATTATAGAAGTATTTTAGTCTGTTGACGTTTCATCATCAAATAACAGTAAACATAGTACACATTTCCCATAAGACCCTTCTTGAGAGCCAAATATTTACCCTTCACTTATTGTGAAGGTGGCATTGTAATAATTAGTCTTTGGGCAAGACAAAAAACGATATGTTTAAAGATGATCTCTTTAACAGAGTAATAAGTCAGAAATATCCCAAACAAGTTTGCTCACTTCTTCCAATTAGTATTTTAAAAACTGGGATTTAATTTTATAATTCGTGGATTGTTTCTTCTTAGTCATTGAAAAAGCTAAACTGTCAAACTAAAATATTTATTGTAAATTAAGAGCTTCGTATTTAAACTCACCTATCTGATAGTACACCAAGATTGTTGAATTTGTTTCTCTTGTTTTATGGAAAAATCCTAAAAATAGATAATATTTTATTTAGCCCTATATACAAAGTCAGAAAAGGCTTGCTCCTCATATAACTTATCTTAGACCATTTATATTTTTGAAATTGGGCAAGCATTTAGGTGTCATCATTTAGTATCTGCTTATTTATCATCAGCCTTCATTGCAAGTTTGTTGGCAAGTGCCAGTTATTGCTGAATGAGGACTGTAGCTTAACTCTCTGCTTTTCTAACATAATGCTTTTTGGATTTTTATTTTAATTGTTGTCCAGGTGTTTCACACCACACTTCTGCTTCGCGTATCTTTTTACATTTTTGTCTTCACAAAGACTAAATCCACTGTGACAGTATATTCTGTAAACTTTTTTTCCTCTCTCATGCCTCTTATTTTTTGTTTAAGTATCCCAAAACCACATGTTATATGAAAAGGATTCTTGCTAAAAGCAGTATATGGAAGTAGATAGAGGCAGTTCTTTCTTTGCACTTTGAATCTAATTTCTGACACTTTATGGCTCATACTTACAGTAAATATTTTCATTCTGTAAGTGACTGGACAGGGAAGACAAAGGAGTTGAGTGTACTCTCTTTTTTTTCTGGAAGTCACCCTCTTTTCTGCTCATTCAGTTGGTAGGTGACTGTAAAGAGAATTACCACTGTATATGTCTCTGTAATTCAGTTTTAGACATGCTGAAGCATAAATTCACTAGCTATACAAACGTGAAGTTAAGAACCGTAATAAAGTGTGCGCGTAAAAGGGGGTTTTGCTGTCACATTTGATTCAGTTGCTATCGCTTTGTTCAGTTTTACTGTTAAGTTAAGCTCTATTTGTAAGCAAAAATGTTCAGCCCTATTCAGCCATTTTTACTGCGGGCAAGTTTGCTGGAGGTGGCAGGCATTGCCTTACACTCCGCGAGTGGGCAGCCCGCCTGTCACACTTGGCTCTGCCAGGAGGTTGTTCGACGGGTGAGAATTCTCCGCTGAGACTTTAATGCCCTCGCTTACCATTAGATTTGCTCTGCTTTATGAACTGCAGTATCCACATTGAGTTCACGTCTCCAGGTGGGTCAGGGGCAAGGAGACGGTCACCTGGTCCCAGGAACCTTTAATGAGCTATGTA
The DNA here is from genome assembly GCF_030936135.1 of Gavia stellata. Classification (NCBI taxonomy): domain Eukaryota; kingdom Metazoa; phylum Chordata; class Aves; order Gaviiformes; family Gaviidae; genus Gavia; species Gavia stellata. The sequence goes on from NC_082600.1 coordinate 35,062,747, forward strand.
CATTACAACCAGAACCTTAAGAGGAATCTAGAAATTAATTAAAAAAAAAAATTACAGTGGAGTGTGTGAGTGGCATGGGTATGCTTACAGATAATAAAATACTTTTTCCTTGAAAACCAGGACAGGGAACTAGTGATGGAGCTACTACTCAGATTTCTGAGGTTTGGTGGTTGTTTACATTTCTTTCTATATATCTTTGATTGTTCACTTTGCTCTAGGCTTGAGGATTAAGCAGGAGTAACCTGGATAACACTGAACCAGAAGAGCTTGAGGTTGTGTGTATGTGTTGTAAAGACAAAAAGAGAAATTTAAAAAGTTGTGTATACTTCTTCAATTAGAGAAGTTTGCTTGTCTATGTATTTATCTTCCAAGCCTAGAGAACCTTTGCAATTTGAAGATGTTACCTTTGATAAAAATCAGACAGTCCATTATTATTTATGAAAACGAAATTATTGAGCTATGTCTGTGGGCAAATAAACAATGGTTCAGATTCATATTGCTCATTTAGATTCCCTTTAATATTATCTTTTTTGACATTCTTTATCTTCCTGCATTGTGAATAACTTTCTGGTATCTCATTTTATAAATATACATCATCTTATACAGGCATTTGTCTTTGTTCCTCAGGTAGGGACAAAACATTTGGGTCTGTGTTAAACTTTGTTAGCAGTGGTGTTATAATTTCAAATTGCTTGAGAGAGTATTTTGTATTATTGCTTTCATGTACTGACTTTACCAATGTGTAAAATTTTGTCACTGTGTCTCGTCCCCAGCTGTCTTATAACCTGTGTCTTATAACCTGTTTGTTAAACTTACCAAGTGGGATTTTAAAAGCATTTAAAGTGTTTTGGTCCCACTGCCCTCTCTGGAAGCTTTTTCTAGACCCAGAGCGTTGGTCTCCCTGATGTGTTGGTGGAGGACAACTACACCTCTTCTCAGCCTTTGCTCTCCTAGGCTGGAAAGGCCAAACTCATCTAGGCTTTCCTATGAGCAGCTCTTCATTTCCCTGGACATTGCAGTAGCCTTGCTCCGTATCTGGCTATTATATGTCTTTCTTGAATGACCTGTCTACAGTTTCCAGTTGAGGGCTCAGCAAGTCTTAAAGGAAATGCAATATTTCTAGATTTTTATTGAAAATCTCTCTCCCAGTACTTCATGGGATTATTTTGCCCTTTCCTTAGCTGCATCACTTTGCGTCCCGTTACCGATCAACTGTTACACAGATTGATTCCTTCTTCCTGTGGGAAAGCAAAGGGAAATATCATTTCTTTATTACAGGCCGTATATCTATGTGTAGGTTTGAAAAGAACTATAGCAGTATTTTAGGCATGTTAGTTAAATTGCAGATCATGTACAGAAGTCAGAATAGTTATCGGCGGTAAAAAAGTGGATAACTTGAACACTGGCTAAAAAATGTTCGGTTTAGTTTCTGGATCTTTACTACTTAAGACAACAAACATTCTAAGATTGGTTATGGCTGCTAGACAGTGATATTAACAAGGCAAAAGTTTTCCTTTACTGTCACCATATCTGCTCTTTTATTAGGTTTTGTTTATTATGCATTTACACAGTAGCAATCCAAATATAGTATCTGGTTTGGGTTTGTTTTGTTTTCTAAAAAGTGAAATACAGTTTGGGTTCCTCTAACATAAATATTAGACAATCTCCCAACTCCTGCGTTATATAAGCAAGGTACTGTGCAAATGCACAATTGTCCTTAAATGACCATGGAAAAAGTTTACAAATCTATCAAGTTTTATCCATCCTTTTCTATAGTCATGGGACAGACTTGTGCAAAGTAAGCCAGTGTAAAACCGATCAGCTTACTTTACCCACAATGATGACATGTTACTGCCTGTATTACCTCACAGCATGTCACAAGACATTGTTACGTGCTACTCAGTTATATTTCATATATTCCAAAAACTCATGAAGTCACATCAGTATAAGTATATTAAAAAAATCAAAAATCACTCAGTACCAGAAAGCTCTTTAAAGTCAGATTTCCATAAATTTGCACAGTACTAAATATTGGCAATGTTAAGCAAATGAGAGCAAATAAGTACATTAAAGTGGAAACATTACTTAAGCAAATAGAAGCTGTTCTGTACTGTTCTATACCATTTCTAACATTTTATATGTGGTCTGACTTGATGTTTTTTAATTAAAGAATGGTTCAAAAATGCCTGTAGGTAATCAAGAAATTATAAATTAATTTTTAATTCTTATTTTTGCTGGTTCAGCTGGAATTATAGCTTTCTTAATCTCCTGAATTTAGCGGTTTTCTGCTGTTGCCATAGTGAAATCAGGTAAAGCAGGCAAAGCTGTACTCTTTCTCCTCTTTGAACTTAACTAAAAATAATGCTTAATCTATTGGTATGGCTTTAGAAATAGCTTTTTAAAATGTTAATGTGGATTTAGCAGTTGTGGAGAGGGAGAGGTACTGCGGTCTCTAAGTCCTATTTACCCTCAGCAAAAATACAATACCTGTATGAGAAGTGCAAGTTTCCTTTACCATTTCAGCCTAGTGCTTTAGGCCCCGGGAGGCTTGGGGAAAAAAATGTATGTGCCTGTGTCCATTTATACATCGTGCTGTCAGATATTTGTGACGGGAGGAGGAGTATGAGGCAGCTGGGTTTTTTGACTGGGTGGCTGGGTTTGGAACTAAGACAGAACATACCACACTATTTCAAGTGATAATCAGTTTGCATCTCAGTAGCTGATGGAAATAACTTTGCCATTAGAGGAATTCCACATAGCAAAGACTCGGTGCTGCAAAGCTCCAAATCCCATTGCCAATTCATCTCATTCTTCAGGAAGATGGTGCCAGACTTGCTGAGTGTATTTGTATTGGCGGGTAGTAATATGTAATATCTAATAACTAAGGTGTACTAGTCTGTTGTGCACAGGCCTACCTCTTAAGTCAATTCAGTTATTTAAAACTGTGTATATAAGTTATCTCAAGTGTAGAAATACAACTCTATAAAAAATTTGATGCCTCAAAGGTACAGTAAGGGATTTTCAAATCTTTGGCAAAAGTCAGGGGTTGGTATGGAGAGATCCTAGAAGGAAATAGTTCAAATTGCCTAAATGTTCACTGTCTGTTTAATTTAACGAGGTGCAGTTGTTCTTCCTTCTCGCTTATTTATTGACTCTACTTTTCTCTTTCTTTTTTCTTTTGGGTTTGGTTCTTTTTTTTTTTTTTTTTTTATGCCTTCCAGCTAACAACGGTCTAGCTTCACCAGACAGAGAAACACCCCTTTTTTGCAGGAGTGCTATAAACTGAGGGGACCGACAGGAAAAATATCTTAAGTATCTTTTATTGTCTATATTGGGCTTCCATAACTCAGTTCAAGTTGAAGGTGTCATTCCCATCTTCAACCTATTCAGTGATCTGTGCTCAGGTTGGAGCAGATGGAAACCTTATGTCAGTGCCTCTCCTTAAGCTGCATTATGGCTGTTCATGACAAGTGGCTTTGTGTGAGATACAGCTTTCTCAGGAGGTTCCTGTAAGAGTACAGCAGCCATGGAATTCAAGAGCCATTTTTAACCTCTGTCCTTCACTATGTTTTGAACGGATGGCATGCTTTGGCATTGTAAGCACATACACAGAGAGAACACCAGAAAATAAGCACTTTATAAAGTAAATAAGAAACAAAAAACTCCTTGCAATTTTTGGCTGACAAGGGAAAGGGAAAGACAGCTGCTCACGACAGATAGGAATCTTATCATTTAATGTACTTAGGCTGAGCTTTTAGGCAATGTAAGAACCAAAAAACAAGAAGGTAACTGTGCTCAGGTGGAAGTTAGCCAAGTCTCAGAAAGGTTGGTAAAACTGGTTGGTGTTCGGCTGTTCACGATGTTCCAAGCTGCTTATTTGTAAGCTTAATCTATCTTTGGAGGGAAAAGCTGCATTTCATTATTTTTCTTCTTGTTGTTGCTCTTCTTTCCTATTAGTTTTGCTTTTCTCTTAAAGGGAGCAGGACTGAATAGGACTAGCAGCTCAATAACTCATATTTTTTCTATTTTGTTTACAAGGAGACTGCTGGTGCTATCTTTGATGCCCTTAGAAGACTGCCAACCAACAATGTTCTTTTATAAAATACACTGCATATAAAATAAAACAAAACTGAGTAAGAGAAACAGTTAAGGCAAAAAGATTATTCAGTACTAGAAGTTTTATGCTTAATGGATTTTTTCTTCTTTTGTGTTTTATTAAAATGTTAACAATATTTAACAATTACGGTTACCAGACACCTAAACTAGCAAAAACTGTGAAAATCTTTGTATCACACATAATGTTAATATTGCAACATTTTGCATGGGTTTTATTAATATCTTACCCACTGATGACGTTACACTCCCATTTTCAGTACAGCAGTTTTTATGGTGTCTTCCACTTGAATAGTACAAGTGTGTATATTATACTGACCTTTAGGAAAAAAAAAAACAACTATAGGCACTCTCAGTTTGTTTTGAATTTGTCTAAAAGGATTTTGCTATATTTAACACAGAGACCTTGTGGCTATTGGGATAATAACTTTCATACCATCTTTGGGAACAGCTAACATATAAATGCCATATATAGAGTAAGTGACTTGACACAAGATCAATCTAGCAATTGCATGGCAAAGATTAAAAAAAAAAAAAAACAACCCACAGGAATATAGAGTCCAACTTGTCTTCCACTATTTTCAACATATATGAGGGAAAATATTCATACTAATGTGATTTTATCATGTTGCAGACTTCCGGCTCAATTCTCATCAGACATGGATTGTAATGTGTACTGGCTATCTCGACTAACCTGCTATTGCTTTTAAACCTTCACAAGTGATAGCATTTTCCTCTGATTCTTCCTCTCCCTCCTTCTAGGCTCCCTTACATGGCAATGTACATTTGTGTATCTTCCTTTTGAACAGAATTCCGTACCTTAATGGTGAGCCCAAAAAGGTTCAGTGTGTAGTAAGCAAAGAAAGTTGAAATGAAATTGTTTCTGTTGTTGTTATATACTAAGAAAGAACAAATAACTTGTAAATAAATCTAAATAGCATTATGAATTTTTCAGAAGGTGCATGCAGTAGAGCTGTGTTTGGCTGATAGATAAAAATAACGAGTGTATGTGTGTATATGTATATATCTATAAAGTGAAGGAGACAGAAAGCTGTTCCTTGTGGAAAAGGAAAGTAGATTGCTTTGCACATCCCCAGTTATGCACTTACTTGATCTAATAATTAATGTAACAATTCTACAAATTGCCTTGATGGTCTCCTAAAGTCTCCACCTAAAACCACGTGAAATGTTCTTGTAGTCTTCTGAGAGACTGGATATTTTGCAGGTGATAACAAGTTGCTACTTAAGACTTACGTATCTCAGGATGCACTCTTTTTCCGAGTAACAACTAAAAATCAAGTTATTTTCAAATACGAAGTGGGGCAGAGCCAACTTGGATTGTACAGATACTGGGTATACGTATCAACTGGGAGACAAGCTGAAGAGCTTCGGGCATTAGACCTAAGTGATAGATTCATAATGAAAAGAGTGAATGCCAGGCAGAATTACAGTTTGCCTGCAGATTCCAAAGGCAGCAACACTATTCCAGGTCAGAGGAGGTGTTGGCTTTCCTTCTGGGTGGGCATCAGGTGCCACAGTAATGGGCAGCAGACATAGTACTTCCTTTTTCATCTGTTCCCTGCTTAATATGGATAGGTGACTTACACTTTAAGAGACAGTAAATTTAAGTACAGCATCACACATAAAATATTTCTGCCTGTCAATTATGCACAATAGTGTGTTTGGCAGTTAACTGCTAAGCAACATTGTGTGAAGATACTCAGTGTGATTTACTATCCAGTCTTGGACTAATTCTCTGATCTGGGAAGTTGGAAGCCCAAACGAGCTGTCCTCCATTTGTTAATTCATCTGTTACATTGTTTGTTTTATTGTATATTTGTGTATAAGGATCCAGAGGTACAGAGTTGTCTAATAATTCATTCAAAGTGTCTTGAGGTAGCTTTAATGCTGGGTCCAAGATTTATACTCGGCAAATGCTAAACACACAGGTATACAGTACATTTATTTATCAACATTTTTGCTATGAAAATTTTCTGAACTTTTCCGATTAGTTTGGTTCTATTTTACAATAATTATTAAACAAAAATAAATTGCTGTGAAAGCAGTTCTGCATCCCCTGTTAAATGCACTTTTAGCATATCCTGTCACTGTGGCAAGCACTGTCACTAGAAAAACAGCTGCACAGAAAGAAAGGATTGCTGCAAACTATGAGGCACTCACAGATTATTCAGATATCATCTTGCACTGGCCTTCGGATGGCCTGTTACTTCCAGCTCTAAAAATAAACAACTATTAATCACCTAATGGCAACACGAGTTGACCAGCACTTACGGCTGCCTGGACCTCGGTCTAACTGTACTCAAAAGCTTTTCTCATGTTTTCTGTCACCCGGGATAAGAGGTAGTTTGCAGCCAAGCATTCCTTTGGGAGGACTGCTCTGAGTTTAACAAAATGTTTGAAATAACCTCAGTAACTCCTCTCAGCGCAACTTCAAATGTGCAGAATCAAACAACAGCGGCCTTGCATCGACGGTCTCTGGAGAGTGAACTAATGGCATAAGATTTTCTTAGGGAAACTGAGTAACAAGCAAGTACCTCAGGAAGCACCGTTCTTTGCCTGGGTTTAATCATAAGGATTGCTTCCAGCGACAATATATGGAATAATTCTGTAATGCAAACAACCACCTTTTGTCCCCGTCTTTTCAAAGGATAGCAACATTCTTGCAGTGCCTTAACTGGTAAACACAAGTAGCACAACTTCAATAGAAGTAGCATAGCTTTAGTAAACTAGTCATCACATTGCATCTTGCAGGACGGAAGGGTATTGCTGCTGTGAACAGGAACACATTAATGCACTTGTAGAGGTACAGTAAAACAATGTGCTAACCATGAATTATAAAAGACAAATATGTAGATGCCACAGCTAATATAGAATATTAGACTCTCTCCATCAGAAAGGAATTTATGAAACTTCTGAAAAAGAAGATGTAGAAAGCTTTCTTTGCGCATTTCAGATTGAGATTTTTTGGTTGAGCTGCTTTTGCTTAGTTACGCCCATCATCCAGGGTGCCTGAAGTCACTTGAGATGGTTTTGAGATGGTTAAGTGATATAAGATGCTTATATTTCAGGGAAGCTTGGACCTATCTCCAAATTACCAAGTAAGGTACCTGGAACACTGTCTATTATCTCTTTTAGTTAGATACTGGAACTAACTTCCCAGGCCACTAAAATGCATTGTTTTCCAAAAGGCATACCCAAGTGATCTCCACTAAAGCCAGAGACAACTTTGGCCGTAATTTCCATGAAACAGTCCGACAGTATAAGGATTAACAATTTCTTTTCTAGAATGTTGATATGAGTACCATGTTAATTTCCACTACATCAGCCCAATCCTGCAGTGCAGGCATAAGGGACACCTTATAGTCTCTCTTCACAGCACAGAACCATACAGTGTGATGTGCAAAGCACCCATCTGATTTTGAAGATCCTGAGACTGAAAAGAAAAATGTTCTACCATAAGCACACACAGCCACTTTGAGAGATGAGCATCTGCAATACTATTAATAAACAACAAAATAATATGTTTCAATAGAAGTTAAGACATGAACCAACAAAACTTGAGAAATTCAGAGCTCACTGAAGGCTCTCTTGTCCTAATGACAAGCTGCCTTGAGCCAGTATGTGTTTTCTTTCTCACTCACTGCATCAGTCTTCACTTAGAAAGCCTTGATCCTTGTAAATCAGTGTAACCTTAATGTTATTTAATCATAGCTTTTAAAAGTTAATTTCCATGAGAACTATATTTTTAAAAAAACCCTAACTTGTCATTGAGGATTACAGAAATCCTTTATTTGCCTGGAGAACAGTACTCGGATCTGAATGATAAGTGTGAGTAATGTGTTTCGACAGTTTGTTTATTAAAAATGTATTATGCAGCTAAAAGTTATATTGTATTTATAATATTTTAATGACAGTGACTTGCACAGTTTTGGTGCATTCTATTAATATGCATTTTAAAATTGTGCTATGCAAAATTCTAAAATACTTTAAATAGTCTCTTATATCCACATAAATATCACTTGATTTGTTTTTATTTCTCCAAATGCCAAAAGCAATTAAATCATGTTATAAACCTATTTGATTGATGCCTTAACAGTCTCATTGCAGAGATAAAAAGACAGCTAGTATAAAAAAAAAAACCTCATTAAGATTTAATCATATCCTAGAGAGGTGTGACTATAAAGACAGAGACCTGATAGTAGTTTTCATCCACCTTTTTTCGCCTGACAACACCAAATTCCACATCAACTGCATATAACATTAATATCTGGCATTCATGGAAATGCCTACCTTTCTCAGCCCAAAAGAAATTGCCACTTTTGAGTCAAAAACCTCCTTGGAAATGGGAGTCTCATAGAATATTAATAGACTTTAATTTTTTTCCTTGTCTTCAGTAAAAATAAGACTTCCTCCAACTACTGTGGTAACATCAAACCTTAAAGCAGATTAGGTTTTACTTGCTTAATTTTACCTTAAGCAGCATAAACTGGATGCCTGGATCCTTGAGACATAATATGTTGATAACTTCTGTGTGTGAGGCTTGATATAGTGCTTGCTACTGCCATGGACAAGTTTCCTATTATCTTTAAACGTATGTGATCAGACCTTGTTAAACTTCTTGACCCACATTTGCAGGCAAATATATTTTTGTGCAGTTGCTGCTGCAGGACGACAATATTAAGTAGCTTAAGGGAGTTGGGCCCAAAAATATTGTAGCCTTCTGAGTTACAGGTTAAGGATCAGATTTTTACAGCAAAAAATATCATTCGATTACTTGATTTTACTATGTATTGAAGTTTTTTTCTTTCTTTCAACCAGATTTGGTGAAGTCAAAGAAATAAGGTGCTGTGTAATGCCTTGAAGGCATCTTTTATTGAAATCAGTGTGTGTGTGTCGCTGGATCACAAAAGTGTGTGGAGGATTTAAAGAGTGACAGGGATAATAAAACCCCACAGTTACCTTTAAATTGCGCACAGATTTTTTAAAATGGACTGTCTTTATGCACAAGATTTGATTTTATTTCATTTCAAAACTCTATCTAAATGAACAGTAGCAGAAGTACCTTGTTATACACTATTCTGAATGAGGCGTGTGGTAGCTGTTTCAATGGAAGATTTCTTGCTAATCAAAGTCAGTTTCTGAGCAGTGGCTATTAGATGTTTGCCAAGATATATAATGCTGTGTCATCAGCAGTAGTAAACTGGTCTAGACGTAAGGAAGTTGGCTGACTGATGCCAATTGACCTTACTTGAAAATGTGGTCTGCAGTTGTCGCCTAATAGCCTAGCTCTGCCAGTATCTAAATTCCCTCCACTGACACAAATGAGACTTCTACAAGTACACTAAAATAAAGCTGTGAATCCTTAAACAGTAAACTTACTAGATATTATAGGGGGGTTGGTTACTATATCTTCAGGGTTTATTAGTACTACAAGTAAAACCAGTTTACAGACAACTGTGATTCTCAAGAACCATGTTAAATTTACTTAGAACGTAATAATTTATTTGTGAATTTTTGTAATTCCCTTTTCCCGGGAAATAAGTAGTGGTGTACAAGTGGTAATGGTCTAATTTGCTTGATATTTAAAAAGAAAAACAAGGAAGCAAAGCCGGCTTTTTAGCTGGCACTGTTGATGATCTGACATTAAAAAGCGAGGGACCAGAATGCAGTCCTTCAAAAACACATTCAAATGTGACCTTCATAATTAAAACCACCAACCAGGTAGAGTGTTATGCTCTTGTATAATGTGAATACTCATCTAAATCCGTTTGATAAAATATTTGCTTAAATACATGCGTATTAGAAATAATAATCCGTATGCCAGTATTTCATTATGAGAGTCTCTTGGAATTAAAATTACTTCTATTATGCTGAGATGCATACAACCCATTTATAACAAATAGACTAAGGATAAATAAAGTGAACGTTTATTTTAAAACAATCGCAAGATGTTTTACATTTCTGCTCAGTATCGAGCAGTGTGTTGAAAACGCATTTTTCATAAAACCACATGCAAGGCTTTTTGATGGTGAAAAAATCCACTCGCAACAGCCACATGTCTAGGCAAATCCTTAGAAGCTAGTATGGACCCCACACAGACATTTCAGAAGAAAAGACATTGCTGGAAAGTAGTTTCTCTTGAAGTGAAGTAGAATATGTGTGAGCCTACTAGGCCACTTTGATAAATAAATAAAAGTCTTTTTTCTTTTCTAGCACAAAACTGGTTCAACTGGAGGGCAAGTTAAACCCAGATTCACATTTTACTTAGTTTTCTTTTTCCCTTTTATTTCTTAAGTGATCCCTTGGCTTATACAAAGCTGTGATTTATTTTTTTTTAAGAAAAAGAACCATTTGGCTTTGGGTTATCTGAGTTTTACCTTCCTGGCTTTTCAGCTCCTTTCCAAGAGCAAAGCCCAGTGTCCCAGGATTATTGATGTACAAATCTATACTCCTTTAACTATGGGTTTCTTTCAAAATTGGTGTCATTAAACCAGTACAAAAGATCCTCTGAACACTCATAAATTAGTGCAAAGCTGACTTATTTAGAGTAGTATGAGCAGACATAAGTTTTATCTAAAGCACTGTAACTATATTTAACTATACTCAAACTCTATTTTCCTATCTCCGGCATTTATCTCAAATCCTTCAGTTGATTCTTTGAAAGATACCGCCTGCTGTCCTTAGTACTTAGACTAAATTCAGTCTTCTATATGAAAGTCTAAATTAGGCCTAAATTAATCCGTGGGCTTTTGTAATCCTGATCTCTTCTTGCCATGCCATGGGGTCAGTAAGCCTGTCTGCCTCCTTTTTGGCACTTCTGGCACTCTGACCCCGCACTGAGGTGCAGCTAGATTGGCTTCGGCTGCCTTGTAGCCACAACTTCTAATGTCAAAGCTAGACAATGTCTAAAGAAGGATTTATATAATGATAACTACATATTTATTGGTTGATAGGTAACTAAACTGATGCAACCTGTGCGGACAAATTTCACTTGCTGTGTTTTTTATGTTGTGAAGGAATCTTGTGTCTGTATTTCCTGTCTCTTCTATTTTTACTGCATGGAATTAATGAAACCTTAGTTACTTGGATTCCTTTTCAGCTTTCAAAAGAAACACAATATAAAACTAAAGTTCTAAAAGTAACTACAGTTTTGTGTAGCTTTTTGCCACGTTCTTCACACCTAAGCTTTTCAGGTTCAGAACTAAAGACAGGGGAGGAAAAATACAAGTTAAGCACATTTTTAGGGGTTTATACAGTTTTCCTGAGCAAAAGGAAAACCCGTAGGAGTCCATAGTTAGTTACATTCTAAACTTGATTTTCGTTTTAAGCTTAAACCTTCTCCAGTGTGCCTTTCATATGAAATGGGATAACCTGGCCTATATTGCCCACAGTAACAATATAGTTTTAGAACCATTTGGTACATTCAAATTTTTTTTCCCCTTCTCAGAGCTACTAAATGAGTCCCCTCTCCATAGCAATACTAAGTAAGCGCTCTGTGGTTTTAGTTTATTCTCCTGTGTAAACCAAGGTTAGTCAGTAACTTGTTAAATGTTATGATTGAGGCAGAAATAAATTTGTAGCTTTACTCTGTAATTCACAAAGTTGAGTTTTGTTCTTCATAGTATCATACCTGCACTTTGGAAGGAGTCAAATTATAAAGGACAGGTCTTTCGTCTAGGTTACACTTCCCTACCTCATCCCCTTACACAAAAAGGTTAAGTGTCTTTTCACATTAAGGCAGCAGTAATTAACCAGTGGCATTGTTTGTGATTTGCCAACTCTGGGCGTTAATGAGAGAGAAATTAGCACTTAGCAGCAGGAGTTCCCGATAGTCAGTGGCAAATGTTTAATGTGCCAACAAGTTAATTTTGGTCTTAAGTACTGCACTTAAGTGTTTTTAAACAAAAGTATGGTATGGTTTTTATGTGATCACGCATATGGTCTGTGTGATACAGAGCTATAATAGAAGGAATGATGCATTATAGTGGAAAAAAGTGCAACCTGGGCAGCACAGGGCAAATAGTTTTGCTATAATAACACAGTCAAAAGCAGGACTGATGGATGTTTTCACGCTGAAGATGTACTTGCTCCTGCAATTAACAGTATGCAGATGTTCTTTTATATAAAGTTTAGCATCAAATTTGGCTTTTCTGAACATAATTTTTAAGCACAAAATATTCCTGAAAAATTGTGCTTGAGTTGTGATGATTTGATAGAAAGACATAAATTAGCCTTTTGCGAAGTCTCAAAATACTAATTTTATTAAAAATTACAATTTCAAAAAATAACAACAAATGACTTAAGCACAGTGCCCCATGCGTTTTATGGTGGATGGGGGATTCAGTCTGCCACACAGAGCAAAATGAGCCCTTCAAAACTTGGGCTGAGCAGCTGCTCGTTAGCGTCAAGCTTCTACCTGGCACACGCGCTTATAATGAGTAGGTACTCCTGCACGTTTCATAGCTTCTGCCTTGTGTAAAATAGCCCAGTAGAACTGTAAGGTCTGCTCCCTGTCTTCTGAGGATCTTTGCTTTTAAAATAACTTTGGTTAGTACATAAGTACCTCCCCACCCAATTATCCCTTGTCTGTGTTTGGCTGATGTGGGAACAGATACGTAGTCTGTGGAATAACAAAAGCGGACCCGTCCTGCACCAGCAAATTGCTGCCTCTCACTGGAGGCAGTGAGCATCAGTCCTCGGCTTCGCTTGCCCTTCGCTCCTCGCTGCTGCTGGGCGAGCCGGCCTCCTTCTTCCAGTGAGGTCCTGCACGTCTCGGCCCCACGTGAACCTCAGCAAAGGCGAACGGAGAGAAGCCCTCAGAGACGGTAGAGACTGAAGTTGTTGGCCAGCCAGAGAAAACGTGGGAATTGGGTGTAGGCAGCATCCTCCTTCCGTATGAGCCACTTGTTAGTCTGCGCTTTATTCAGTGCTACACGTGTTTGAATAGGTTAGCTAGTATAGCTGGATTTGTCAGAGTTTTAACCTTTCCACTTTTAAATATCATCTTTCAGTTGCCAGAAGCACGTTTGCCAGCGTCGCCTCAGCTATGCTGAGGGGTAATTTACTTTGCCGCTAAACTGCGGCCACTTCTAGGTTGAAGAGCAGTAGCCATAAACCGAAATGTTACAACGCTGTGCAGCAGTTTCGGGCAAAAGACTACCGTATCTAATGGAAACTGCAGGAGGAAGCCACAGGGGTTTCTTCTTCCTTTGATGCCTCTTCCGTTACATGAGCACATCAAGTAGAGTTTTCCCTCCATTGTTGGAAAGAAACCACCCTAATGAAGCCGGTCTGGCACTACCCACGGTTTTGAGTGTTTGTATTGTCTGCTAAGTGGACATTTAGGTTACCGTGCATCCCCCCAACACGTTTTTATTATAATTAAACATTAACAAAAGTTGGCTGCCATATTGGTTGAGTCCTGAGCACAGCTCTGCATATAAACCATTACATGACATTCTATTGAACTTTTTCTTGTACAGACGGTATCTAACAGCTCATCCTGCACTGTTGTTTTTGGCAAGTTCACTACAGCATATAATAAATCAAGGAAAGAAAAAGCTTTTTGGCCTAATGTTGTACAGACTGCTGTAATGTTAGACTACAGAAAGCAGTTCTGTTTTTAGACATCCTTTTACTAACCCAACATTCATAATTTATGATTTCACTGTAAAATTCCTGCAACACTACACCAAAAGTAGTGCTGCCCTTTAATTAAGTGCTCTCAGTAGGAAAAACGTGAAACTGATGTGCAAAACATATCGCAGTACACAGTGATTGATAGTGATTACTTCTTTATGAACCCAGCCTGAAGGTCTGAACTTCCTGATGGGTAAAATAGTCCATGGGGCTACTTCCTGAGATTGCCTGGTGGGGATCAGTCAGAGTTAGCAATAGCTGAGGAATTCCTCAGGCACATTTCAGAGACGTTACAGCAGAAACTTTCTACTTCTTTCTGAATTGTGCTTTACGTTAATAATTACCTGAATAATAGCTCATTGTAGAGATTGTATTTTAAGGATTCGTTGTTATCTTCGTGGTATTATAATTTGCATGAACTGGGACTTGCATAAACCCCTGTATTTTTAATGCCTGCACACCCAAATCTGAAAAGGCGGAGTGCATGGCAAGAGAGACTTCTCTATGTATCAAAATTATTAAATGATGTTTAATATGTAAGGCCCAGGTCTTTTTGTACTGGTATGTGCAGATTATTCAAAGGAAAAAACAAAACTCTGTTGTGGATTGTTTGAGTCCCTGAATAGCATTTTTATTCATGGAATCAGGTATTAATGACATATATCAGTTCAACATTGATTAAAATTTGCAAATTAAATGGAGGTCAAATACTCTCCCATTTTGCAGTGAAATTAACAGATTTACTTGTGTTGGAATCGTAGAGGTGGGGAATTCAAGTTCACCTAGCACAATCACGTAAGTTCATTTTCTTTTTTGCTTGATAGATTTGGGCCCGGATTAGTCATCTACTGGTACGGATTTATTGAAGAGCTGGACTGCCACCGTGAACGTGGTATCCTGCTAAAAGACTGCTTTCCTACTGACATTGTGACTCTGCGACACAGCATGGCTCAGTGCTGATGTTGGGAGGAAGAGGTAAATCCGGAAGCAATTTTACTTTCCTGCAGTGTAAACTAATGGCAGCATCTGCCCTGAACTTCAGCTGAACTCCTGCTGCCCTCCCTTATGCTACTGCCTCTTTACACAAACATATCAAGAGTTTCTGTTCTGCTTCAGACCTCTGTTGTGATCAGCCAAAAACGACAGACACAACCCACTCATTATCAGCATTTCTGTCTCTGTCAAACAGCTAGTTTCTAGATACTCGTAATCTTTCTTCCTTCCGGATGGCTTCTTCTAGGATTCTAAACAAAGACAAAAATGCAGAGGCTGAAAGGTGCAACTTTCAGGTCTTATCCCTGTTACAGAGTCACCTTTAAAGATAAGTGGGTTTTTTATGGTTTCGCTCACAAGTTTATTCAGTGCTAGTGATCTGACTGAAACGCGTACACTGATGTGAAAAATTGGTAAAGAAAGACTGTTATTCTGGGGCTTAAAACAATATAATGCATAGCTCATAAAGCCCAAGTGGTAAGACATGATCATATGATTTCTGGCTGTTACAGTAAATATTCAGATTTCGAGAGAATAATTGGTATATGTGTTTTGTCACTATCTGATTGCTAAAATCAACAACAGAACCCCAAGTTAACAATTAAAAAATAATCTAAGTTAGGGGATTTTTAGGGAGGGTTAAAGTGAAGCACAAGGTTTTATTTTCTGTATATAAGCCTGTGAAGTTTGGGGTTAGTTTTGTGGGGTTTTTAATAAGTAGTTTAATGACTCAAAAATAACTTGTGTTTTGTCTTTTCCTCCCCACCCCCCAGGGAATCTACACCCAGGAATTTTTCTCTTAACTGACTTTAAGGAAGGACTCTGTCTTGACCCCTGTAGGTTCTGTAACATGCAATTTTCTGGTGTACTAGAGTCCGAAAGAACAATGTGCAGGAGGTCTCTGTGTGGGTTACTTCTGAAGAAGATTACCATCCTGGTGTTCAAGAAGGGGAGTAAAAAGAAGATAAAACACTGCTTCAGGCTGGATCAGTTCCACAAGACAAATAAAGCACACAAATGGGCATAAGCTTACTGCGTACTTATCTGTTCTTCTAAGAGCATTGTTTTTCTCTTGTTGGAACCACTGAGATCAGAGGTACATTGAGGTGGGTGTTAGCCCTCCTTGAAGTTTTGAGGAGTTCAATCTCGTTCTGTTTCCATCTTCATCGCCACTCAGAGGGTCAGTATTGGGCCTCAGGTTTGTGCTCTCAGTTAGAGGTTTCTTAATGACAGTAGCTTTTGGGGCTTGACAGTCTTTAATACTCTTTTCTTTGCTAACTGGCATTCAGGAAAGGACAAAATATTTTTGAAAGTTAATGAGGGTTTTGCATGTATGCTCACCATGTTCAGATTTTCAGAGAAGTTAAGCAGAGGTACGGATTCTGTTGTAGAATTAAAGGTGTGATAACAGTCTCCCTAAAGCACAAGTTAATAACCTCTTCCATAAGGAAAGGGTCTTTAAAACATTACAGTCCATATTCAGCATTTTTTTCAGCTGAGGTGATACTTTTTGTGCCTGTATGATTTCAGAAATCACATGCAGACTTTTTACAGTCTTGCCTTGAGTTAAAAGAAAGGGTATTAATCCTATTCAGTTTTTTCCAGCTATAGTTTTCAGATGCATACGCAGTATTTTTATTTTGGATTTGTAGTTCTCACTTTCTGGTAAGTTTTAGACAGGAGTTTATCATTTTGACTAACCTTTAATTTTCAGGAAAAAATATCTTCAGTCTTCCTAGTACTCTGTCCCTAGCTGCAGAGTTAAGCTAGTATAGCTCCGCTACAGTGAGTTATTGTTGCATAGAGATTATTTTCTTGGGTTTGAATGTGTTATAGTGGAAAGATTTATTTTTAAAAAAATATTCAAACACCTGTAACTGATTTATGTTCAACCATTTAAGGTATTGTGCTTAGCTTATTTTACCTGACCAGCTTTAAGGATCTGCCCGTAAAGATACGCAGAAGCAATCTGTGAAGTGTACCTGCCTGATGCTGCGCAGAAGCTGCATTTAAGGTGTTGCTGCCCCTGGGACTTTTAACTGTGGTTTAGGTTAGCAGAATGTGTAAAATCAAGAAGAGAATAAAAAAGAAGAAATAACTGAACCTTATTGTAGTGGAAAATTCAGAAGTAATGGCTGGCTGAGTGAAATGGGTTTTAAAGGCAAACTGAATTTGTTTTAGCTAGTGCATATGCTTTCTGTTGTATGAAATCATTTAAATCAGCTTTTACATGATGCACTAATGCTGCTTTTTCCTTTTGAATAAATTAAATTTATCTGCACAGATGTTGAAAATTCTGCTCAACCTCCATCAAAGCTTTGCTTTATTTGTTTTTACATTAAACAAATTTATGTGGGGACACACAGATAAATCAGGTTAGGCTTGTATTTGTTTATTTATTCGTCTACCTAATGCTGTGACATAACAGGTTGGAAAGCAGTACAGCTGTCTTTAATCAAAGCTTTGACGTCACCTTTATATATTGCCCCCTTTAAGAATCTTTGTATTAGAACGAGGATGAAATAAGCCACAAAAGTGTACATACTGTACTGATTTCATTACATGATATCAAACAAGCTTTGCCACCACAAAAATTACGCTGTGTCACTATTTTAAATGCTGAAAGGAGAACATTAAAAAATTCAGACTACTTTGTTACTCCTACTTGTATCTTGCAAAAAAACCTCATTTGTGTGTTTTCTCTATAAGATGTAAACATCAACTTTAATATTAAAGAGAGACTACTGTTTGTTTGTGGG
Organism: Gavia stellata; assembly: GCF_030936135.1. Classification (NCBI taxonomy): domain Eukaryota; kingdom Metazoa; phylum Chordata; class Aves; order Gaviiformes; family Gaviidae; genus Gavia; species Gavia stellata. The sequence goes on from NC_082600.1 coordinate 35,080,272, forward strand.
TTGTTTGTTGTTAACCTTAACGCCAAATCCAGTTTTATGGAGTATTCTGTAGAGTGTGCTAATGAATTATGCCAAGCTAGAAAACAGAAGTGCGCATAAAACTGAATGATGTTCTCCCTGGCATATATAGACTTGCCAAGCATCTGCTCTTAGAAGCACTGTAATAAGGCCTGTTCTGAGCTTTAGGAATTGATGTAATTGTGTTGAACAGGGAATTAAAACTTCCTTGTATAGGAGGAACAGCACAATGGTGGGTCACACTCTAGTATAAAAAGAAAACATTTTTTACCATTCCTGTATTCTGGGGACACGTTATTAGTATGAGTTTAATAACCTTTCCCTAAGGCCAGCTCAGAGCAGAATAAAATTTCTGATCTAAAGCTGAAGAAAAAGGACCACATGTCTTACTCTGTTTACCTCATTACTATTTTATCACGTTAATAGTACTGATAGTTCATGAATAATTTTCATCCTATTTTGTTGCATCCCTCATTCAAAAAGTCATTCTTTCCTGGTACTTGCTTTTGGGTTTCTCCACCATCTAGACTACTACAGAAGACTATTCATAGCTCTTTGCATTTGCCTTTATAATCCTCCCCTTTTAATTTTCCATCTTTCTTAACAGTTTCACGTGTATTTATTCAGTATCCTCCATTTGCCCTTGGTTCCCTTTTGAAAAGTCTGTCCTGTGTTTTCTACCGCCTGCTTCTGTTTCTGATACTACATCTGAAGAGTGCCGTCTCCAATTCTGTATGCATTTGGGCTGACCCACCATCTCAAGCAATTTTGCTCTTACTCTAATTTAAATAGCAGCTTTAGGTACCAAGCAGACTGTCCTCAAATTTCCACACTGCATTGTACCGGAGAAGCATTGTGATGCTTTTCCTCATTCTCTTGGTTTGAAATACCGGTCATTTCTGCAGGCTGGGAATGGTCACAGAGCAGAGCACGAGTGTAGTATAGTCACTCCTGTATTGAGAGTAGAGTTGTACAAAGGACTAAGTTAAGAGTGCGTTTGTGCTACTGGAAAATAGGCATAGCCAGTATTAGGAACTTAGCTGTTACAGCGGTCTCGTTCATTATGGAGACTTGCTTTCTGCAAGTTCATGCCTAGCATGCGCAGCACTTCTGCAAGAAGGTTCTGTTGAAGTCGAAGGTTTAGCTTTCCTCCTGTGCCAAAATCTACTTGGCTCAGAAGGGAAAAGATGGCTAGCTCCCCGTTTTCAAACCACAGTCGTTCTGGCAAAAGCTTGTACATCCTACAGGTTGTTCTTATTCACCAGAGTTGATTACGACTCCTCAAGGGTCAACGAAAAGTACAAGGACTTGAACTCGATTCTTCCTATTACTTCAGCTGAAGTAGTCTCGCTATTTATATAGCTTCTGAAGGGATCTTCTGCAGTTAGACAGTGAATATGGAATGAGAATAACAGTTCTTAGAAACATGCTTTTGTTAATTTCAAGGATGAGATTATAAATCGGTTAAGACAAATGCTGCTCAAGTATTAATTTAATATTATGGAATAAAACAGGCGGCTGCCTGTAAAAACAAACAAAAAAACCCTCCTATCACGTTATTCTAAGCCACAAAGGGCCATTTGTTGTGGATTTGCAGGTTATTAAGAAATAACCGTTTTATTACGTTGACAAAAGAAGAAACCTCAAGGGCTTGCTCTTTACAGTGGTGTGATAGGAACCTAAAGTGTGCCTGTTGAAAAATGAAGTAGCTAACAATGGGAGCTTGGCAGCAACTTCACCATTTATAGAGAAACCGTCTATCTGGTACGATCTGTATAAAATAGACCTCGCTTAGGTTAGGGAAAGGTCACAAGTTACACAAAGTTTGGATAGTCTAAATGCGTTACTCAAAACTAACTCTCCTGTGTATAGTAAATATTATTTGAACCTGTATTATTAAGAACATGCCAGGATTCAAAAGATTAAATAAGGAAGATGTAATTATGAGCTAAATAATAAACAGAGCAGTTTTAGTTCCCCTTGTGTTTTTCACTTTCCTGCTATTGTTTCATATATGGCTGTTATACAAAGAGCAGCTTAGGTCAGCTACTATAAATTATGGGTTTCGTACAATAGTAATCTACCAAAATTATTTCAAAGCTGGATCAAAGATCTTCAAAAGACTTTTTGAAAACTTTTCCACATAATAAAAAGACTTCACCTCAATGCCCTATTTTTATAAGGATTTCTTGATTGTAGAGCTGCATCTTACAATATTCAGCTACTCGCGGTGATACTGTGTTATCAGAACACAGTGGATTTGCATAATTTATTTCAAGCTTCAAATAAGCATGAAATGGTAATATCAAAAAACCTCATTTTAAATACATTATCGGGTGCATTTTTCAGGCTAGGTTTTTAAGCTGATCTAAGTGAAAAGGGTTTTGTTTGTTAGTTTTTTAAGAAAAACAGCAAGATTTCAAGTGAAATTTTATCTGACTTCTTTCCCTTTACGAACATAAAAATCATATTCACAATGATCCCAATAATTCTGCTTAGTAGCTTTTAGCTGGCATCGTGTCCCTCTGTAAGATGTTAGCCTGCCCTCGCTCCTGGACGGGCTTTCACCTAATCTGAACAATCGCATGTCATCTGCACAGATCCATAGATGTGGCACTGCAATGTCAAAACAAAATGAAATGTCAATGCAAGTGTATGGAGACAAAGTAACAATATTGAAACCATGTCAGTGCACATCTGCAGAGACCGCGTTACTCTGTCAGTGTGATTTTAGGAAGATCACTTTGAAATGTTAAAATGAAATGAAACTAAGTCAATTAGGTAATAACAATTGAGGTTCAGGGATTAATTGAGGGCCTAAGGTGAAGCCAGTGACCATTAACCCCAGCTAGTTATTAATTCTCAGAGAAATATCCTTGGCTAAGGTTATTCTCATTATTAGAGAGTTTGGAGGTTTTTTCCCTATATTGTGTAAATACTTTTTGCTGTTGCCTCTAACAGTGATACCACAAAGTACGGTGTTGAAGGGCAGTATAAGGCATATTAGTGCTAAGTTAAGTTTTTATAGAAACTGAATTCACATAATACCAGGCAAACACTTTTTTTTTTATTAGATATTTAACAGATTGATCTTGATGTCCAGCCGACTGTGTATAAACAGACAGATTTACTATAATGTATTTACCTCTGAGAATTTGCTGAATGAAAATAATTTGAACATGGAGGAGCATTAATCCACACAGCAACTACTGTTTGTTCCATGGCCCAAGTATTCATCGTTAACGTAAAGCAGACATGTAAAATGGTCAAACAAGAATTGCAAAACCGTGTCAAACAATAACTATTAAATAATTACTTTTTAAAATACCTAAACAAGCACCAAGTCAGGGTTACGAACATTATGCAAATTCATGTTTCCAGACTATATGACTGTAGCATTCAGATACAAACGTGCAATATATCATTCATTTAATACTATCAATGAAAGATTCTTGCCAAGATCGATGCCTCTTTGGTCCAACGTGCTGTACAAACACATACAAAGTCTCCCTGCGTCTCTGTCCTAAAGAGAGATGACATAGGAGACTAGATCAAAGCAATACAATTGGTTCAAAGCGATACAATTGGTTTATTTTTATGCATTTATTTAGATAAATACATGTAAACTTAAATATAAATATCTATAATATATACATTTAATTATTTTTTGTATTAATAAATACCGGCTACTCTTTCTCTTATAAAAGTCCCTGTTGCTTGCTCTTTATAGGTGTGTTGGTAGATGTCTTCAGGAAAGGGCGATAACTCTACACTTTTCCCTGTCGTATAGGATGGTATCCCATGTTTAAGTGTTGATGAAAGCACGGAGTCATTTCCGCGAGTTGACAAGTGACAGTGACGTTGAGAGAGGGGGTGAGCTGCACCTGGAGGAGGCCAGGCCCAGCCCTGCTGAGAGCTGGCAGGTTTTAGAACTTGAGCTGGACATTTTGGGGCTTCTGTCTCCAGCGTGAAACTGCACGGACAGGGTCTCACCCCACAAAGTGCCTCAGGGACACTAAGAACATTTCTGAAAGCATTTTGAAGCTCCCAGTAGAAGAGCATTGTGGAAATGCAAGCTTTATTACCAGCAAACACTTTCCATTACAAATAGAAATATTGGATTAATTATATTTTTTTCCATAATGAGCATTCACGCCACACTCCATTTTGTATTCTGCCTCAGCATGATAGCTCCGTAATGAGTGGAAAAACATAAAAATTAGTTTAATCAGTTTGTTTCCATACACACTTTAAGCAGCCTCATTTTAATGTGTTTGGCATTACATACAAATGATGAAATAAATACATTTAGAAAAAATAGTCTGGCTACATATCACGGAAAAAAAAAGTGTAGGCACAGTTGGGTCTCAAGACATACAGTTTCATCCTTCCTCTGAGGCAAGACTGCCTATACAGATCAGCTTAAATGTCTGTCTAATCTATTCTTAAAAACCTCCAACAATGGAGATGCTTAGAAATATTATGGGAATCCATTCCACTACCCACCTTTATTTAGTTAGAAAGATTTTCCAGTGTTTTACCTAAACCTTTTTTTGCTATAATAAGCCTGTTACATCTCATCCAATTATAAATTAATATGGAGAATAAATCTGGTGGCTGCCTTCTTTTTCTGACCTTTTCCATATTTGAATATTGTTTTCTGAACTAAACACCGTGAACTCTTCCAACATTTTTTGTAGAAAGTTTTGAACTTCGTGATCATACTTGTTAATTTACGCTTGTCTCTTCCAGTTTGTCTATGTTACTTTGTTCTAATTTTAGAAACACAGTATCTTGTGTACAAGATCCCTGCAAATACATTCCCTCAATGACAAGTTGGTGGCTTCTATTTAGTCTGGGGCCCTTTATAATGCCCACATCCAGATTAATCACAAATTCGTCATTTTTCCATCCTATTATTCTTTTCCTTCTTGCACATACTACTTGCTAGTGCATTTTTTGAGTTTTAACTTGCTGACTTCAAACTACTACTGTGATCTCTTAAGTTTAGTTTGAATTCTAATCTCACCCTTTGGAAACACTTAAATACTTGGTATGATTCACAAAGTTTTGTACATGTGTAATCTGGCTGAAGTCAATAAGTTATAATATTCAATGTTTCAAGTCTGTTACATGGATGAGTTTGATGGTTAGCTGTCACCAATAAAATAAAACACTAATGGGATATATCCGTCATAGGATATGCTCATAAAACTCCTAACACCAGTCTTCATAGTCAGAGACATGTGGCTTACAGCTCAGTTTGTGGAATAAACATTTACTTAAACAAAATACATAGTAGGAAAGAGTCTGCTAAATGGAGCATGCAGCAGCAACAAGTTCTTTTGCTTAGTGCATTTGCCATGAAGGTCCACATTTTCAACTGTCACAGTTGGCTTGGTTATCTTAACAATTCTGTTATCACTAGCCCAACTACTTGGCTATACTCATGAGCTCATACTGACTTGCCAAAAAGTTGGAGGCTGCAGTTGACACAAGTTTTCCTGTGCTTTCATTTCACCCCAACCTTTCTGTAAGGTTTGCTGTAGGCAACCAACCAAGCGGGTAAGAGCTGTATGTGCTGTTTGTGTTCCAGCAACCCACAGCCCCTGGAAACTCAGCAACATTTTCCGGCATGACAAGCAGATGTGTCGTAGGAATGCGAGGTAATAAGTGTCATAGATGTACTTTTGTCTCCTACCTAATCCATGCTGTACCTAGCTTGAAACAATCCTGTCCATTAACGCTATGGATAACTGTTTTGTGCTCCTTGACCAGAGATAGATAACTTACTCAAAGCTAATATCACCTACAGACAGAAAATTAAGTATCTAGCATTTGAGCAACAATGGGCAGTTTTAATTATGTCCCAGATGAGATACCTGTTAGCTGGAAAAGTAACACTGAAGAGTCTATTTCGAGGGAAAATATGTTATCCCTTGTTACAGCTAGCCTTTAGTGTGTAATTTGCAGTCTCCCCATTTCCATTTTACAAGCTGCACACCTTTTTCCTTCATTCTTCAGTTACTCGGGCACAAGAACTTACTTCTACAAAGTGGTCAGTTTGTAAGAGCTTTGTCATGAAGGCTCAGAAAGCAGACTCAGATTTTTCTCATACTCCTTCATCTCTGCCCCAGATGTGCTAGGGGTCATGAGTCTGCTTCTGCTTTCTTTCTTATCCTGCCCTCCCCTACATCACTGCATCACTAGGTTAGATCAGAGACAGTGATCTGCTGGCATCTGCATTCAGCAGTATCACACTGATGGCTGAGCATTTACCCTGTTATTCTTGAATAGGGACTGTATTTTATTCAGCCTTATTTGTCTTCTGCTGAGGTCTTGTCACGTTAACAAGCTAGGTTTTCCAAAGTAGGGAAGGTGATAAGGTCTCATCCCTCCTTTCTGCGTCATCCTCTTCAAAAGTTAAAGTGACTTTTGCTAATAATGACACGGAGTGTCCATTTTGCAGCTGCACGTGCCGTGGCACAAGGATGGCAAGTGCCAGTACAGTGAGCACCAAGTAGAAAAATAAGTTCTTGTGCTTAAACAATGAGTTCAGAATTGCTTTACATTTCCCAATGTTCTTTCACTAATGAAACTGCTTCGCACTCGCCTTATAGGCTTTTTTTCCGAATTTTTTTTTTGTGTCTTAATAACACATGTCGGTTCTAATTCTATTTTCCTAAAAAAATTGTGCTATACTGTGCTTCTTGTTAGCGTATCTACATTCTTCCCTACTACACTGTTTATTTCTGTCCATTTCTTCTGTCAGAATCGCATACCTAATCCAAAGCTCTGCTTGCTTTGTGAAGAGAAAGAAAAGCCGCCCTCTCCCATGTGCCAGGCCTGGCCAAGGTTGTTCTTGTAGCTCAGTGGCTGCTTCTGAAGAGAGGCAACCTGCAACCTCCTGAAGGACAGCAGATGGAAACCTCACTGTCACTGGAGACTTAGATGGCAGCTGCGCCTTGCCCAGTCCTGGCTTACAAGACCTTCTCAAGAAGTCCCCACCTTGCTGGGTCAGTACACAGGTGTCCCGCTACCCAGAGAAGGGAACAAGGTTTCTTCTGCTACGTTGCATTCAGTAAAAGGCGTTGTCTTTTAAATCGAAAGCAACTTTGTTCTCCCAAGCATACTCTGCTTGTTACATCTGGGATACTTGCCCTTTTGGTTTCCGCTTTCACTAATGAGGTTTTCCATTATTCTTTCCCTTATGCAGTTTTCACTGTTTTCTCTCATCTGATTCAATTTGTTAAATCTCCCCTATTCCCTTTCCATGTGTTTTTAGTCTAGGATTTAAAAAAAAAACCTGTTCTTGGAGGCATAGTAGCCAGCATGTTTACAACAGTGACACCTTAAAACTCTAATGTACACAAATTGTGCTTTTAAGTAAGTTAGCCAGTCAAAGGCGTTACTGCGCTTCCCACTGATCCCCTAACAATGTTAAAACACGACTTCCTCTGCCTATTTAGCCCTTGTATGGCAAGCCTGTAAGTGATGGCTTCCTGGTTTATAAATACTAACAGCTAAACAGCAAAGCATTTTCTGATTTCTTGGCCTCATATTTCCTTCAAAGATATCAAAAAGTATTTTCCTGAATTCTTTGGCAGGGTGTATTTGATGTGAATCAGCAGCAGAGGAAAACAAAGGAAAGGGCCCATCCTAAGGATGAAATCCCAGGTTTGGATCCAAGCCTTGATAGTGCAGAAGAACCAAACTATAACTCTCTGTTTCGATAGATTTAGTTGGTTTTAGCAGCTGGCTCTACAGCATTGAATCTGCAATAGGATTAGTACTGACCTTAGCAGAACAAGGAGTTCACCACACCGTCTTATGGTCTGAAAGCGCTTTTACAACCTGTTCCCATCATCTGCGGTTTTACGGATTTCTCACTGTCTCTCTCCTCCTCGCTGCGGTGCTTTCTCTCAGCTCCATGGGTCCAGATTGAGAGGCAGCTTGTGAGACTCGTATACTTAGCTAGATGCATTCCATTTGCCAATGTGCTAAAAATGAAGATAGTTTTAAATAATTGTTTCATTGTCTAGTTTGTTTAATCTTTCTGCATTGTTCTCACTTTGGAAAGTTCCATTCACCCACGTGACTGGAATAACAGCTTCGTCAGAAACACCCTCGATTCAGTGTATCTGCTCAAGTTGTGGAGCCAGGTCTTCTCCTGTGCTGTAAATCAGCACTCCTTCCGCGACTTAAACAACATTTATGTATTTGCCGATTTACACTTATTAACGCTCTGGTGATGCAATATAAAAGTCAGTGCGGGGAGAAGGAAAAGAGAGCTGATTGATTGATACATTTCTCTTCTTTGTATATTTTTGGCCTCTGCCAAAAATACTGTGATATAGATACCACAAGAATATTGGCCAGTTTTAGATGTATCCGAGCGGCACAAAGTATGCTGTATGGCAGATGAGCACACTGAAGGTACACAGGTTTGTCATGAAATAATAAGAGGTATCTTTGAGCTGATAAAACTACCTCTGTGTGCCAGTGTTCACTTAGTGAAAAGGGAGCATAAAGTACTATTTGAATTCAGTCAAAAAAAGAAAAAAAAACCCACCACAGCTTTCAGAGATGGAACTGATTTGTTCCAGAGTTGTTCACTGGCTGACATAAAGCATATTGTAACATTATTTTGTTCATGTTTTAGAAGATGTGTCTTGAGTCAGTGAACCAGCTCAAAACATAAATCTCATCCGATCACAAAAACGCTGAACAATTTTCAAATAAGTGAATGAGTGCTGATGCTGGGCTGCGTGCGAGACACAGACCAGCCATTCTTCCATATTATGAAAGCTAAACAAGATGCATCGCCATGGGCTGAAGTATGGCTGACCTGAACCAAGGAATGAAGGGGAATGCAACTGTCTTGTAATGCACTTTATCAACCCATCTCCATATTTCACTTTTCCTTACAATGAACTAACCACTTAGAGTTTATAAGACAGAGGTTAAGACAAACATTTGAACCTACCAATGAGTACAGCTATAATGAAAGAGCAATACAACGATGCTTTACTTCCCTTCTGCCCCAAATGTCAGCGGTACCACTGAGAGATTTTAAGTCTGCTTGGTTTGGGGTTTGGATTTTTTTTGCTTGGCTGTTTCTTGTTGTGGGGGGTGAACGCTTTAAATTTCCCAATTATAGCAGAGGCAAGAAAGAAGGAAAAAAATTAAAGTACTTCAAGAAGGAAAAAAAAATTGCCAGGAACACTAGGAGGCCAAGACAGACACAGTCAGAGGCCTGATAATTTCATCAGAAAGTCTGTTCCCATGATAACTCCGGGTTCAAAAGACTGTCACTGATTGCGTGGTCTGAATATAATGGAGTTACACAGATGCAGTTAATACCAAAGGTGGCCAGGAGGACTTCTGCTTCTAGCATAATGTGTAAAATGGGAAGACAAGAATTGGACTATCAGAACCTGTAGTCAACTGTCTGTTCGATACGACTTTTCTACTTGTGAAATTAGCAGATTTGTCACAGAAATAGTTCAGGCAGAATGAATTCAGAAACTTCTGAACTGCAAGATGAGATTTCTCTTTAAAGGATCTGGTGTATCTCTGGCTAATCAGGTGGCAAGACAGAAAGCCCAGCAAGCATGCTAATAAGGAAAAAAAAAAAACCAACCACCACAGATAATGCTCTCCTCAGGTTCCAGATTAACTGGGGAGAGAGATACGGGATTTATATGGTGAATTTATGCTAACCTCTTTTACTTGGAGAAGTAAAGCTTAAGTCTTAAGGAATGAAGCTGAAGCTCTGTGGATGCAGAAAGCTTTCCTGGCTGTACCATCAGGAACACATCACTGGCATATTCCACAACTCCCGTGTGATGCCCTACTTCAGCTACCTCTGTTGTCAATGCCGGGAGACAGGCTTTGGCCCTAACAGCAATTCCATTGGGGCAACCTTCTAAAGATTTCCATCAAAAGTTGTAGCTTGAAGTACAAAACCATTTTGTGTGAAACAACGTATCTAGTTACCTCCTCTGAGACTCAGGGACAATTTAGTCATGCAGTGTAGTCTAAGAGAAAACAACTGCCATCACGAAGACGTGTAGAAAGCTAGACACTTTGTGAGGATGCCTGCCTTGGACAGCTCGTCTGCTAGAATTGTGAGTAGCAGAATTAATATTAGCAGGGTGCTCGAGGTGTGCATCTTAGTACCTTATACACTTGGGAAGGTATTTAACTTTGAAGTTCGCTGGATCAGACGCAGTATGGGAACGAGGCAGGAAGGGATCACAGCAAACAAAAGCAGCCCAGTACGATTCTAAAAATAGTCCTGTTACAGCAATAACTAAAAACTCAGATTAGATACCTGCCTCCAACTTCAAAACAGACTTGGATTCTTGCAGATATACAAATCTCATGCTGAGAAGTCCCAGTGAACATCAACATTTGTTCTGCTAGCATTGTGTAAGGGTTGGTGAACTATTCTTCTGAGACAACTAATCTAACAATACTTGTAAGATGTTAGTTTTCCCACTGCACCTCTGACACAGGTAAACCGAGGCATTAAAATTAAGTTTATTGCCACAGACTGCACTAGGGTGAAATACAAGGGGCAGTACCTCAGTTTCTAAGTCCCATGTATAGCTGTGCTTTTATACTCCATGTGTTTTGCTTTTTTGGTTTAACATTTGTTTGTGTTTGGGGTTAGGGTTTGTTGGTTGGTTGGTTGGTTTGGTTTCCCACATAAAATTCAAAGGCATTCTTATGCTGCACAGGCCAAAATATTTGCAGTATACTTTTGTTCTTGTTGTGTACTCAGACTAAATTTTCTCCAAAGCAAGGCAAAGTGAGGTTGCTATATACTGAATCTGAAGAGGACTTTGCAAGTAAGTCAGCACACACATTTGTATTTTCAATTGCCCCATGAAATTCAGTATTGTTAGCAGCAGAAATTAGCAACTTAAATGTTTTAGGCTTATCTCAGCTCTAAAAAGCCTTATACATAGCTCTTAGAAGTAATTTAGCCCTACCACTGATGTTCAGGGGACGGTATTAACCACTTAATTTCAAAAGACAGGGACTACAGTTTCTAAGCACTGCATGACAATCCATATACTACAATCTACAAGAGATACCTTGTTGTCATACCTTCCAAGAAATGAATTAAGATATTGTGAGTGGGATTTTTCTAGTGCAGTCAGCAATAGCTTAACTCATTGCCTCTAGACATCACTTACAAATTATTTCACAGGAATCTAAGTTAAGCCAATTGCCAAATGCTCTTGAAAATCCCTATCCAGCTTTATAAATTACTTCAATTTGAAATGAAATGCAGCTCTATTTTTTATTTATTTTTATCTAAGAGCATAGACTTAGACAGTTACATGGATGCTCTCAATCAAGGAGAAGCAACTCAGTTGCCCATCTGATTTGTTCAGGTATAAAGCTGACTTTTTTTTCTTTTATACAGGCTATTATTTAGCAGGAGATGTAGTAGATAGATAGTAAGGCAGAATCCCAGTGGGGTGTTTACTGTTAGCAGAGCATTTGGAGTGGTCCCCAACAGAAAGAGCTTTAGTCAGTGATACATACTGGAACATAAGGCAGGTTTTACCAACTCTGCAAAGCTAAGAAGTCCGTAGTATGAAATGCTGTTGAGCTCACACAAGCACCAAGCAGGTGCTGCAACCATGTGTTGTGCAGCTTAACTGTTCCAAGGAAAGAAATTTGAAATCCTTATTTAGGGGCCTCAGTGCCCCGTGTCATTCACTGAAGGAGCTGGCCACCTCAGAGGTGCATCTGGAACCACCTCTGGACTGAACAGCCACCTGAAGGTCAACATACCTACTGCAGCAGGAACAAACTGGGGAGAACTATATGCAAATTCTTTTTTCCCCTGAAGCAGGAGGACATAGCAGAAGTTAAGGACATAGCAGTGTCTCCACCTACTTACAATCCAAAGCCTTAAATGTAAGTGCCTACAAATGCTTTCCCAATAAATAGATGTAGAGAATTCTCCCATAGTACAGAAGGCACGGAGCCCTCCCTCGGTACACTTGCACGGAAAGGCAGGTGGTTACAGCACCTTCTTGCAATCAGAAAGACACAAGTGGGAGTCCAAACCTGTGGGCACAATTAACAGTCTCCACTCTCATCTGTCACAGTCATTCTGATGCAGAAAGAACTCAAGCTTCATGGGCCAGGAAGTGAGAACAAGAATGAGCATCACAATATTATTTCAGATATGTCTTCAGTCAAGCTAAATCTATCCTTCATACAAAAGAGAAAACCAAATACATATTAATGCACTTACCAAAATGCAATTGTGTAAGAGGGGAGGACAGCAACTCACTCTCCTCCCATATGTGTTCTATAAAGAAAAAAGTTGCTATCGCAGCACCTCAAGTAGAGATTGATTGACTCACCATATGTAGGTTTGCTTTTAGATTAACATATACTTGAAATCCCACAGAGAAGTTTCCCTAACTTCTGGATCCCAGCCAGGAAAAAAGCCTGAACAAGGTGACAAGGCGATGGTGGTACAACCAAGGTGCTCCAGGGCACAGGGAGCAGCAGAACTTCAGGCTTGTGGGGAATTCTGGGGTCAAAAGCTGAGGTCTTGTTTGCCCCGGACACCTGGGAAATGAGCTGCTGGAACCAGGATCTGCAGGAATGGTGTTCCGAGTTCAGGCATCTAAATTAATTCCTTTTGGATCTGACCTTTAGGATTAGAATAGCAGAGACCCAAAATAAAAGCTAACAAAAGAGAAGACAAACAGATTGACTTTTCATCTCACTAGCAATATAGAGAAGCCTTTCTTCACATGCTCAGCTACCTAATCTTTCTGATGAAACAGATGTTTCTGTAACCAGTGTATATTTTTTACATTATAAAAATTAAGTGGAAAGACTCAGTAGAGAGTTTAAGGGATCTAATAATCTGTCTTTCCCTGACTCTCAACAGGACATCCATTTTCTATAGGCTTCCTCAGTGGCACAGCCCAGCTAAACTGGTTTATAAACCTTACTCTGGAGAAGCTTAGCACAAAAGTAGCATCAAAAAAAGGATGAGAGAAAGATAGATAAAAAATGCCCTTGACACCAGTATTGAATTTTCACCAGCTAAAGATGGACTTATGTGTTCGTGTTTACTTCAGTCTTCTGGCTGTGCCTTTTTAGTTGATGCCCAATATATGCAATTATATGCTTCCAAGTTACCCCCCTTCTGGGATGTTAACTTTTAAACCCAGTATTTCTCTATCATTCCTTGCCAGATAATTTTGTGTTGAAACCGTGAGGTAAATAATCTAGTGATTTGGAGTAGCCTGAGTTCATAAAGAAAGTTCATCCAGAAAGTGCCAAGCACTCCGAAAATTAAGCTAGTGAAGACATTTAGGTACTCAGAAATGAGGGGTTCCAAGTTCTGCATCAAGTAGGTCCAGAAGTACCCTTTTATAGAGCAGCCTCTTTCCTTCAGTATTCAAAGGATCTTGAGTCTCAGCTCCTACTCTTCTGTGCAGTTGTTTGCAGTCTTTCAACCTTTCTAGCTGCCATACACTGAGATGCAGTCAGCTGCAAATTCTATATGGTGCTGAACACCCCCAATTCCCTGATTTGTCGCCGTAGCTCGTCACACGAGTAGGCCTTGCTGGCTTAACAGGCAGACGTTACGATCACAGTGGATCCTGTGTGGCATTTTCTGAGTACACCAGAAGGCTGAACAGAAGAACTCACCCAGACACAAACAATTCTTGTATGATATAACAGGATTAGCAGGAAGATGACATTCACCACATAAGCCAACAAAAAAAAATATAAGCTTGAAAACACTTGCCTCACTCTTCTGTGGTTTGAGAAGTGAAGTCCAGCACAGCAAAACAAGAATCAGACCTACTTTTAATCTGTGAACAGCTCTCTTGATGAAAACTGTCATGTTTCTGGCTTCTTTTGTTCCTTGTGAAAAGAGCAAAAATGTTATTTTTCATAAAGAATTTCCGAATGTTTTATCTTTATTAGTGTTTCTTTACGATATAGTTCATCGCTGCAGGCAAATCTGTCTTGTTCGTTAATTCTTCCATTGTCAAAACAACATAACCAATAGTTTATAACATCATAAATCTTGGACATCAATCATAATATAGCAATTCCCCATTATGTATGGGATTGTCTATTCTGATATGTTTGAAAGGCCAGTCATGACTGGTTATACATTAATCTGTTGCTACGAGCAGCATAATATTCTGTATTGAAACAGTCAGCCTATTAATGGCATATGAATTTTTGAGTTGCTTTTGTCACTGTTTGTGGTTTTCCAGATGGTAAGAAATTAATCGCTTAGTTTAAATATTTTTTAATGATCTTTCTGCAAGTTTCATATTTTATGCAGGATTTGGCAAGTCCTCTGAAGTCTGGGTTCTAAAAAATACAGCCTCCTATCCAAAAAGCTTGAGGTCCCTATTCCATGCTACTAAAATGCAAACAATAGATAGAAAATTACTGGAAGGGAGACAAAAATAGGTCGTAACAGAAGTGATTCATAGTTTCATTTCATACAAAAGTGGTAAGCAAAATGTAGCCTCAGTATCTAAGTCTTCAAAAGATCCAGTTCAGTACATATGGCTGTTTCAGACCTCTTTAGAAAGATTTATCCATCAGCTGTCATTCTTCTCTTAAGCAGGATACACAAAGAAAGATTCAGTGCTGCCAGCACCTGATACACACATTTAAGAGACCTCAATGAATGCCTTTTCTTTGAGATAACTTGAAGAAAGAGCACAAAACCAAAAGAAAAGTACCAGAATGCTTCACGTGGCTTTTTTATTTTTTGATTTTTGGGCTCTTAATGCTGGCATTTTTGAACTTGACTGGGGAAAGTGGAGAGGAGACCACTTAAGTAAGTCATTGCTGCATCTGTGGCTATTATGGGATCATGTAAAGGCTCTAAAAATCTCTGGATCCCATTTGTTCTGCTACACAACTATAAGCAGGTCTAACACCACTGAAACCAGTGCAACTACAGTACCAAATCACCAGTATGGGGGAAATAGGAAAAGCCAAGTGCTACAAGTCACCAGCTTTATGTTGCAAAGCAGTAAGTCATCTCCTGCAAATTTTTAAGTTGGAAGAAAGGAGTGAAGAAGAAAAAGAAATGGGCTTCAAGTCTTAAAAATTTATGATAATGGAGGTGATGCATCACGGACGAGTATCAGTTCGGAATTGTGCAGTCCTGTGTACCAGGTGCTTCAGCTCTACTGACACAAACACAAGCTCGGGGTAAATCAGCTCCTCAAAAGTATGTTCTTAAACTGCCTGGAGAGACTGTTGTTTGGTCAGAGATCACATCTAGTCTGACTTCTGTATTTCAAACTTCTGAAAATAACCGAATGGAGGAATTTCCTTTAGGAAAAGCCAGAACAGAAAAGCCAGCTCACCAAGAACGTTCTACCAGGTAAACTGCAATTAGCTGGTGTAGAGAGCTGAACCTTGCAAGCCTACCTCAACAACCACCCACCTCCCCAACCCCCAGCTGGCATGCAGCCTGAAAACCGGAGCACACAGGAGCTGTGGCCATCCTGCTCACTTTAAAAGTATTAAGAGGGTCCTGGATTACTCTCACAGGTGGGCTCTCATAGCTCTAGAAATTGTTCAGTTTGTTTTCCCACTTCTCTGCCCTAAGTCAAGATGCTTTCCCAGGGCAGTGAAGATCTTCTCCAGGCAGGAGCTGGTCTCCCATCCATAATCAGCAAGCTGCGCAGCCAGGCAATGCGAGACTCGTCATGCAGTTGGGCCGGGTGTTCCGGCTCTGCCAAGAGGAAGAGGAGCACAGCACTCGCAAACCTCAGTCCTCTAGGCAGCCTTTGGATGTTTGTTTACCTCTCAGCTTGCTTTCTCTCCTTTACCTGGCAGGTTCTTATCAAACACCTTCTCACCAGCCAAAACCATGAGACAAAGTTTCTATCAGAATGACCATAGCTGACATTCCCTAGATAACCACTAACCTGGCTGGACTGAAGAAAACAGGTAACAAAGAAGAATAAGGCAATCATTGATTTTTTGTTTCTTGTTGACAAAAATGGGACAACTGATAGCTATCCCGTTCCTATAGCCAATTTTGATCAAGACAGCATATTGAATGAAATATTACAGGTTAAACTTAGAAGCAAGAACTGGGTTCTTCGCTTCAGGTTTTGTTTTGATTTTAAGTAAATACTGCATTCTTTCCTTCTTCCAGTTCCCAGTTCTTGCCAGGCCATGCTCCTTCATTTGAAGTGATTTGCAGTTTCGGAAGAACATACCGCTGTGGAGATCTCAATACATACAGAGTTTTGTTTCCTTGCTACTGTGCACCATACCTAAGGAAGGTCCTTGTATCATTGATGTTGCTACCCCTGACATTGTACACATGTGGAAGATATCTTCAGTTACCAGTACAGTATTTGTGAAAAAAAAGAAAGCATTAGCCAACCTTGAGAAAAAAAAAAAAAATGAAGAAAGGGAAAACTAATGTTCACCACATGCACTGCCTTGAGAATTCAGATGAACTTTCTGTGCTTCTCTTCTTTTGCTTTGGAAAAATGTGTAAGCCATGATTTTAAATCATTTGCAAACTCCCCTGCTTTAATTTATTAACGTAGGCTGACTGCATGAAAGCACTATTTTAACCTTAAACTGGAATACTAATAAAATCCCTACACAATACCAGATATATTTAATTTCAGTTTTTATTGCACTATTATTCCAGTGGATCCCAAGAACATCTGATTGAAGTTACCTTAAAAGTTCTGCATTTAAATTAGATACGGAACGAAATAAACTCCGCTGATCACAACAACCTTGAACTTGTGGAAATTCAGATCTAGATCCAGGCTTTGCAGCTGGATTCCATCCCGAGTTTAAAGACGACTCAGAATCAAAGAGTGTTGTGGCTGCACACACAGTTTACAGGAAACATTCAATTCAACATTTTTGGTAGGTGTTCCATCCTTTAATTACTCCCAAATTTCTGCCCAACTCTTCATACCAATACCTAAATTCAGACTCTCACTTTCTTTCTGAACCGACTAAAGCCTTAGCAGACACATCACTTCACTACAGAATAAACATCGTGGCACTGATTTGAATCCAAAACTCTCTGAACAACTGTTTCACATCTAAGTAATTGCACCGGCAGTAGTGGGGTCGCCTCCTTGTTTATATGGGCGGGGGGCAGTTGGAATCGCAGCCCATGACTTTATCATACAACATGAAAAGCCTTTGGGCTATCCTCTCAGCTGGGATAAATAAGCAGAGCTCTACTGGTTTCTGGGTGAATGAGATTATAATTCGAATCAGAAGCGTGGTGTTTGTTTATACCATAACAAAGTATCACAGAAGTGTGTATCATAAGCCTTAAAGCACTGTGCTCAAGGACGGCAAAACCCACGAGTCTGAGCTTAGGTTTCAGTGACTCCAGTGAAGTTATGCCTATTTATTTTGGGATAGCAGTGCTGATGTGCACCAGCTGAGAATCTGGCTCTTTAACTCCTAGATGACAGCAGAAACCATCTACAGGGGGAGGGAGAAGGGGCAGGGTGGGAATCAGCTTGAGTACAGAGCTGTACCGCTGATAAATGGGTATCAGCCATCTCTTAAACAGGCAGGCCTCTTTCTTCCAAAAGCAAAACTAGAGAATTAATAAACACATGTAGAAGAATAACACAAAGGATCTATTTCCTTAAGGAATTTCAAATGTGTATACTATGCTTTGCATTCCAGTACAAAGGATTTTGATCTTGAGTTACTCTTAACCAGTTACTCATTTTACGTGCTTGCACATACAGCCCTCATGACTCAAAACAAACTCCTGTACAAAATGCCTTTCAGAACAACCCATCCATTCAGTCAACTTGACAGCCTATGCTCAGCTAAAAACAAAACTATCCTCTCTTCCATGCACCCAAAAAAACCCCAAACCAGCCAGCAGAAATAAACTCAAAGGACAGTTTCTCCTGGTACCACATCCAGACTGCTCATCCCAGCGGGAGATGATACAGTGTGTAACATTGCTGTGTTTCACAATAATTATGTAAGAGAAATCACATATGGCATAAACAGAATGTATGACAAAGAGCAGCGGTATATGTTCAAATAAACCACTGGTTATGTCAAAACTAATAACTTGTTTACCGTAGTGGACTCAATAAGTTAACAGGTCCAGTGAGCCTAATGACTTTATTATCCACTCCTCTTTTTTTGCTCTCCATTGAGGCTGGAGCTGATTTTTTTCAGGAATCATTATGTTTATGCAATCTGAGCATATTGTTATTTGCTACTTTCTGCATGATCATTTTGGCATTCTTATGAGAGAAGACGATGATGGTTCTGTCTAAATGTTGGGGGGATTATCACTGACATGGGAATTTATTAGGTTTGATGCAATATAGAGAACATTCCCAGTCAGAAAACAGCATCTTTCATTTTTAGGAATGGAGGTAATTGTGCTTTGTGACAGTGCACATCCTTAAGATGTTATGTATCATTGCGTACTTAAAAAAGCAGTACACTTTTCATTGATCTTTCAATTTCATTTTGATTTAAAATGCAGATCTTTCCTTCCATTGAAATCTTAGCATTTTTATTTTAAAATGTATCGGAAAAAATCCATTTCAGACATATGCAGCACCATAAATTACTTTTTGTGGTTGAAACAGTATTCGCTTATGTCATGGGTTGAACATCCTCCTTTATTAGAATGCTATTTATTGCCACCAGCTGCAGTGCTTAGCTAGGAAAGTTCTTGACACCAGCGATTGCTTTTCAGCACCAATGCTTCCGGCTGCTAACGGGGGCTTCTATTGCCAAATGCAGCCACCCCTCTTAAACTGTTCCTTCTGGTATACAGACAGCTTCTGTCATTGTTACCCAGTGCAGGAGCTGGGGGAAAGGGATCGGATCTGAACCTACTGCTGTGTAATCTCTTTAGCTATAAATCTCCTGTAATTTTAAAAGGCCTTGCCAAATACCACTAGCTTGAAAGCTGTCAAATGTGCTCAGGAAATCTACCCATCAGTAATAGATTTTTTCAGAATTAAGATGCGAGTTCAGCTTGTGAGCAAAGGACGTTTTATATAACTAGCCTCAAATTTAGTAAAAGCAACAGGACTTCGGTATGCATCAGCTACGGAGCCACTGGTCTCTATTTTATTTGATTTTGGAGCAGGGAGAAACCAGACAAAGGTAATTACTCTTCTTCTGTTAAGGGCTATTATTACTCCTGCATGAACAGTTAGCACTGCTATTTTCTTTTGCCTATGCCTATGGCAGCCAGGAAAACTAGGCAGGAGGAGTATAAAAGTGGCAGTGTCAACAGATGTCCTACCGAACAGTAAGTGTACCTTACATGGTAAATCTTCAAAGCAATAGCATGTGCGCTGCTCCTGTGTATGCAAATCCTGTTATTTTATTGATATCATTTGCACACATGCCTTCTTCACAGCTGAACCCTTGAAAAGCCATTGCATATAATTGGGCTCTACTAAGCAACAGAGGCAATCAGTGACAGGAGGAGACTGAACTCTTTTAACATGGAAAAAATTCCTTTCCTCCCTCAGAAGAGAAACACCCAGTAGGTCAAAGAGGAAGGTTTCTCTGCAGTATAGCACAGACAAGCCTGTTATACAGATGCCTGAACCACTGGAATCTAGAATTAAAAAAAAAAAAAAGTCAGGCCTCATGAAGATAATTTTTCCCTTTGATTAAATAAAAGAATGAGCAAATATACATATATACAAAAATGTGTATATTTAAAAACGCTAAAACATTCAAACAAGAGTCTTTTTAGAGTTAGGCTCTGCCACACAAGATAACTTAACTAGCAAATATTTTGAAATTTTTTTTTTTTTACTCACTGTGAGAACTGATAAAAGTAGGTGTCCTATTTATCTTACAGACAGATTACAAAAACTAATCATTCTTCTGCCCATCATATAATTCCTTTACAGATTCAGAGGGTACAAGAGACATCTGAAAGTTGGAGTTATTTATGGGTCAAAATACAATTACTCTTTATTTCTTATCTTGTCCCTGCAAATAACCCGAAACAGTTGTTAGCAAATTACTTTCTCCTTCATATCTTTAAACTGGAGATAAGTGTATGTTTCCTCTAAATGACTCATAAAAATAAACTGGCACAACAGTTTGACTATAAGTGTTATGTGTGACTGAGCAGCCTTCATAAAAATTGCTATTTTCTTTGCATCTATATTCTCCTTGGGCCGGAGTCTGGGCCGTACTCTGCCCTACACAATACATCCTAATATAAAGCCAGTATCTAATTCCCCACCACTGGAGGAGGTCTGCTGTGTTACACTGATCCCATTCTAGCCTTTTCTTCGGGAAGTACAAGACAAGAGATATGATAATGTAACATCATGAACAACGGGTCCCTTAAACAGCTCCTCTCCTCTATTCCAGCTGGACTTCTGCCAATTCAAATGGATGAGTGAGGGCCAACAGACATATTAGTGCAACCCTGTATTTAAAGCTAAATTATCCCCTGGATGACCCTAGAGTCAATTTATGGGTGCAGAGACTAATGTACAATAGAGTTCAGAAAGACTCTAAAGCCTAACTTTGGAAATGCCTTTACATGTGCCACTGGGGAGACACCCTGGGGGGAGAAAGGGGTAAAATATATATGTGCTCATTTTCTGTGTTTGTGCAGTGTCCTATTTTGTGATTTTTTTTTTATTTCATTTTGCCCCTTTGTGACTAAAAAAAAAAAAAAAAAAAGATAAAACCCCTCTGAGCTGCCATTATACCAATGAAAATGAAGTCTACTGATTTTAATTCTTACTACTGTTTAGAACAGTAATTTATCTCTGCAGACAACTTGTCCCCTAAGGAGTTCAGTAGTTCAGCAGTATAACTCTTCCTCATCCCTAGAGATGCAAGAAATATCTGGTTGCATGGTGCACAAGCATCCTCCGTGTTAGCAGCGGTGAACATTAGCCCTTTTAGTTCCCCTTCTCCTAAGGGTCTTCTTGCATGAGGATACCACCAATGATTTTCTGTGTTGTGGGGTAAGCAAGGCAAGCAAGTCAGTAGAAAGAAAATGTATATGAGTATTCATCCCCTATTCCTTTCTTGTGCCTGGGATCTTAGAAGAATGGGCAGAAGAGGTGTCCAAAATGCAAATCATACAAATTGTGTCTGTTTAGTTGGCTGCCAGGTTACCTGGCGGTAAACTCTGCAGGATGTTATTCCTGGTTTCCACAAAATTTTCTTTGCTGGAAGTTCTGGGCAATTTTTGTAATCCTGCCTCGGTGTAGAGCAACCCTCCTCAGTATTTGATGGGGATTGGGCTTTTCCTGAGTTGCCCTGCTCAATGTAAGGTTTCATTCTCACTGCTTTAATTTTTATCTCACTTTGTAATTATCAGTTGACTTAGATTAAGCTACCACAGAAACCTGATAAGCTTTAATCTGTTCTCCTGACTCTCCCCAAAATATAATTTCAGAAACAAGTCAGATTTTCAGACCAAGTTAAGCAAGCCCACCAAAAACTTTTGAGTAACAAAAAAGGCATGCAGATGCAGCAACATCCTCATTTTATGTAAATATTTTCTTCTCTTTCAGACAAGTAGACCCATGGATGACATTTTTATGCCCAAGACTCTTAAATGTGTCTCGAAATGAAAGCTTTTTAAAAAGACAAACATGTAGCCAGAGCAGATAGCAAGTAACTGTTGTAACTGGGAGGAGGGAGGTGAAGAAAAAAAAGCATTGAAATTATTTTAGTATATTTTACTGCAATTTCAATAAGTTTAGTTATGATCATAAAAATTATAGTGATGACAATCACAGAGCTCTCTGTGGTCTGGTCATTAATCCTACTTGCTTTCTTGTACAAGAGTTCACAATTACCCACAGCTTTCCTTTCTATGTAGCACTGTTTCCCATATAAACCTACTGCTTTAGTGTTTTATTACTCAAGGCTGCTACTGTGCATTGGAGTAGGCATCTGTACCTACTCTGTAGGAATACAAGTAATACAAACACCAACACAAGATTCTGGTAAGGTAACGCAAGTGGCCAAGTAGTGACTTACGCCACTAACTGAAAGAGAGTCAGGTAGCAATAACAGTCTCCAGAGCAGTTGATTTACAAGCCAAAAACCCTCAATGATCGCCGAGTTAAATGCAAGCAAGAGAGGGATGAAAGGCTATTGCAGGTGCTTCCCTGTACGCAACTGGTCAGTGTGGCAAGTAGGACCACCTTCCTTCATTTGCTTCTTTGAACACAGTTATTCCCACTGGCAGCAATAATCAAGGAGAGCACCTGACCACTGTATAAGAAAACATGTATCCCATTCATACCGCCAGAGGAATTGCACCAGGTACTTAAATGAAATCCTGGTAACGACCGCACCACCAGCTCGCGTATTGAGCAGTACACAACTCTGAAGCAGTGGCATGTTCAGCTACCTTATACAGGTCATTTTTGTGCTGGTGTTTCCAAAAGCAGAGAAGTAGGGCAAGCTTTTCAAACTCGGCTGCCTGAAGCAATCTATCTATCCACCTATCTGAGAAGCTTAACTGAGCAACCTAATTTTTATATGCAAGCATTCAAACCTCCCATTAAGTAACTGTCAGAGACTTTCCAGAATCTTTTGCGCTGACCTATATTTAGCGCATCTATAACTAAACTACAACTAAAAATGAAGGACAGGAGTGATTTAAAACCAATGGCCAGATTTTCAATAGTAACACAGAAGGATGTACTTCAGGTTTTGGTTGCCTAACTTGAAAACGTGACCCTTTTACTCTCTCATGTACTTTGAAAAATATTAAGCATTATCCGAGTGCTTTAACAACCGAAAAGACAGACTGAAGCAAAACAAGTTCCTGCTTACTATAACTACTTTTGTTGAGTTCACCTGGGGACGGCAAGTTTGTTAGTTGCTTTGTGACAAGCACATGAATGTGATAGACAGAGCGCAGTCACGTGCTGTTGAAACCTCAAGGTTACAGACATACTAATAAAGGCAAGAACAGTCCAAGACTTAAGTACCCAAACCAAATAAAACCATATAACATCCAGGTAGGACCTATTCTTTCACACTGTAGAATCCAAAACAAATTTTCCACCCATGGGAAGTAATAAACTTCCATACTCAGGCAATCTGGACAACAGCCCAAGTGGATGATCAGTCATCTTTAGAAGAAGGAGGGGGGGGGGGGCGAAAAAAACAAAAAAAAACACGAGTTGAGCAAATGGTGGGACTTCAGAAGAAAACACAGGTTTGCTATCTTTATGAAAGACCCAAATAAACTAGGGCAACAGATACATCCAGACACTACTCAGGAATTGCAAGATGTTTTTGCCAGAGAAATGCATGGATGTTTTACTTGGATGCAGCTGGAAACTGAAAACTAAATGGACACAGTAATGCAACAGAGCATCTGAACACTCTTTGGGACTGTAAACTTATCTGTTGAAAAACTTCTGTTTAAAAAGCATTCCACAAAAATGGACTGCAGCATCAAAGTGAGAACATGGTGTAGGATTTAACGTGAAGAAGGACGAGTCAGTGTTAATGGGAAAGAGAGACCATATTACAGATCCTGGTAGCCAAAACCAACAAGCTTGCTTTCACTAGATCTCAAAGAATAATTTTTAGTTTAAGTACTGGCATTATAGAAAGCCACAAAAAATGAGACTCCCAGGGCTGGAAGTGAGAACATATTTCATCTCCAGCCAGAATACTAAGTCCGTTCCAAAGCTGAGTTACTGGAAGTCTTCCATCGTCTCCAATAATTTTTTTTCCACTTTATTTCCCTCCTATTTTCAAAATGTGCAAGCAGGTATCTTCCATGTAACTCCAAGCACTAGAAATACACAATATATACAATTATTAATTTCATAAATATACAATTCAGTGCTCTCTAAAGAACTATATTTAATGCATACCACACTGCTAAAGTAAATTAAGCATTGTTTCAATTAACACATTTTAATTCCACCTCTCCAATATTCCAATACTCTTCTGGGAAAGAAAACAAAAGGAAAAATGCTTTTACAATTCCTCCAGATGCTATACCCATATTTTAGTAATCAAATAACATTATAATGGTTATTTTGAGAATATTACTATGCTGCAAGAAAAGCATGGCAGATATTAAGGATTAACCTGATCTTCTATTAGTTAAGCCAGAAACACTGTTAGATGCAGTACCTTAGTAATACAAATATGACATAAGATTTTATGTCTAATGACAAACTTGTGCTAGATTTTTATTTAAACAAAAGGATTTGTTGATTATCCTGGGAATGCAAATGGTTCTTTAGAAAGAAAAGTGCCATTGCTGTACTTGAAAATATCCGTTAACAATCAAGATGGAAGCAGTCACCAAATAGCCATGGCCACAGAAGAAAGTTGCGTAGAGTGCCCACCAGGATTTATTAGAGTTGCAAATCACAAGCCACAGACTGATTCCCAATTTATTGTTTCTACAAACTTTAGGAACAACAAAGAGCTGAAGGCATCAGTGAAATACAGCAATACGCTCCAAGTCAAGCTGTTTCAATAGGGTATCTCAATTCAAAGCTACAAGGAACACATTAGCAACAGCAAAACACGTTCATTTTCAGCGTATAAACATACGCTTTAAGCCAAGTAAGAAAAGGAGAAGCCCTTTTAATTTGTCCCACACAGACATTTCCTTGCCTTTCCTGATCTGGTGAATACGCCAAGTGCAGTATCATCCAGCCCCTGAGTTTCTATTTTCATAAGTACTGTGGTAGTTAAGAGACTTCCTTCAGACTGACCCAAACAGCTTCTCTAGCTTACTACTAGAGTAACTTTCCAAATAGTTTACCCAAGTCCCAACCAGTGACACCACTTAAGATGTTTTTGTAGAAGCAAGAGCAAATCAAGGGCCTCACACCAGAGAACGTGCATGCTCCAGCCAAATCCCAGAACACAGCTGATGGGTGTTTGCCACCTTGCACCCTGCAGGCTATGCTCACCTTAGAGTGAAGGTCCGCTGAAAGCTGCCTGGCAGCAGGACGCCTGGGTGGGATTTCCTCTTGACCTTTAAAGCAAATGGTCTGCTGCACTTCCAGGCTCTTCACTGCTGCTGAAGGGAGAAATGAGATTTCCTTGTAAAATTCTTTCTCTGTAAGAACCAAGGCCTGCATGGGTATCAACCATCTGCTGAGAGCTTCAGTCATGTGTTAATTGTTTAATTGTCTGCCCTGATAGTACTGGGGGGAGGTTGCCCTGGGTTAGTGTTTCATAGCATCAGGCCCAAAGGCTGCTGCAATAACTGAGAATAAAGGGAGTCTGTAAGAAAAGCCCTCTTCAGCTGGAGCAAAAAGCTGTTTATCCCAACCTCTCGCTGAGTGGCTAGTAGAGTGCATTTGGGGAAACAGCATAGGAACAGGAGAAGCACCTGATAAAACTTCTTCCACTACAGCCCCTCAAGCTTTCTGCAGCTTAGGAACCTCCTGAACTAGAAGGAATAGACTTTTCTTCATACTTAAATCTTTAAGGTTAAAAAGCAGCAGGTAAAAGACCTGCTTTCAATAATACCAATGCACAAAGGCTTGTATCCACTGGATGCTGTGAACCTGACAGCTGTTTACAGCCATTTAGAAGGATGAGTGAGCCTATTGCCAATATGCACTAGAAGAGTGTGTAATAAATGCAGAGGAAAATTTAACATTTCAGTCTAGATTATTAGATAAAACAGTACTTCATCCATCAAATTTACATCTGTCCTATCTGAGTACTTACTGGCATAGTTCTGTGCTATATAAGCAGAACAACAAAGGCAGCAGCAGTAGCTCCAGGAGCTTTGCGATAAGCTTCCACTGTGTGCATAGGTGTGCTTAGCACAGAAGAGATTTTACTGCCATGTAACTCCAGCTAGTCCTAGGCATCAATCAGGCATGACAAGTTACTGCATAAGATTATGTTGTTCTTGCTAGTGCACGTTTCCATGAGCGTAAGAACTTCACTATTGCTGAAAGAACAAAATGACTGGGATCAGGCTGCAGTGGGTGACAGTGCAGCCTGCTGTCCTCTCTGGTACATGGTATACTCTGTGATGTGCACTTGGCTCCCTGCAATACGCTGATATGAGTATTAAGTTCACTATTTTTCTAGTAAGAATCATTTAGGAGCACTGTGTTATATCCTATCAGAAAGCAAAACCATTGTATTTAACCATGAATATGCTAGGGAGTTAATTTAAAAATCCCTTACTGTACACATCACCTGTTATTTTTTCAATTAAACTGATTCAGTATTGGAATACAGCATAACTATGTTTCCTTGAGTACTCTCATAGGCAGTTGAACATCTGGAGGTAAAAAAAGCAACAGTAGAAAATAAGAGATGCCATACAGGTTCTTCATATCAAGCTGAACAAAATTGCATAGTCCCTACACGCTGCTTGAAAGTGGATATAAAATATCTCTGAGAAAGGAGCCGTAGAACTTGAGACTATCAAGATAGAACAAGGGGTTATGAAAATGTATAAATATATTCAGGGGGAATTCTAGGGTGCCATTGCTGCCATCTGCAAGATGTGTTTCTCTTCTGGGTTCCAACGTCTGTTGCTTTTAGTGTAAAGTGAATATTACATTTTTGCTGCTACTTACACCGTATGCGTCTCAAAGGTTTGCTTATTCTTAATTAAAATTAGATTAATGAAATTCCTCCTCAGGATTTTTAGTGTCTTCAAAAACTTTATGTTTTCAGGAAGAGGCCTACACCAGGACAGAAGTGGGAAAGAGTGTAGGGAACGTAGGGAAGCAGGAAGAAAGAAAATAAAAAAGGAGTTATCTGAATAGGCTTCATATCCTCCCAGCTTAAAGGCAATGAAGCATTTGTCAGTTATTCCTGTGGTCCACAATCACTTCCCAAATCTGTAACTTGCATTCTTTTTTTACGTAGTTTATGCATGAAGTAAAGCCACCTCCAGTACTGTTGGCTTGTACGAATTGGTCTTGCTCAGCACATCACAGAGGGGCTCAGCGACCTTGGCTGAATTGCAAGGGTGAAGTTTTTACACTGATGAACTGTTTTGGAGGGAAATAAAAATCATGAGTGAGCACTTTTGCACTGTCAAACACCGTTCTGTCCCTTCTCATCTTCCTCTCTTAATGGGGATGGTTAGCATAATCGTACTTAGGGCTGTTACTTCCTGTGCACTTACCTATACATAGGTCCCTGTATATAACTGTAAATAAACCTGAGCTCTGCTCTTACCTGAGTTGGCCTTGGGAATGTTTTTGGAATCAAAATAGTGTGTGAAATGCAGGAGTTTGCTTCTTTCTTAAAAGTTCCCCGCAGAATTGCCATGGTACAGCAGCCAGTATACAGTTTTCGCATACCTAACACATTTTGTCTGACTGTCTCATTGTATTTCATGAACGTTAATGAATTAACTTTTGGGAAGGAACCGTGTAAAGACTGTAATGATCGGTGTCATTTAAGGGAGGATTTGTGTAAAAAGAGGCAAATGATGCAGCCAGGTTTATTCAGGTGTCAGTGGCAAAACAAGACATAAAACCTCTGAGCCCTTTGTCACAGGTGATCACTCAGATCACAAGCTCCTCGGTGCTGTTTCAGAAATACCACCTCATGTTACCCATTTTCTGTAATGTATTTAGGCATACGTACAATTAAATTAAGCACTTTCATGCTGGTTTCAATCTTGCTATTTCATTTCCACAATTCAAACCAAGCAGTTACCCATCTCTTCTGAACATGTATATTGGCATCAGTATCTGAAGATGCATTAGCAGAAAATCATTAACTCAAGTAGCGGCAGAAAGATATGAACGCTAGAGGAGAATACCGGTTTGCGATTGTTCCCATATATCCAGATGTTTTCTATGCCTCACACACTGAGACTAATTGTGACAAAATTCTGAGAATGTCTGGCCAAACTCTGCTGTGATGTGAAGTCAAACGGTTTGCACCTTTATGTCAAAGCCAAACTCACTTTTGATTGAGGACTGACACTGTACCTTTGTGTCATTAACAGCTGGGAGCTTCCCACACCCTATTCTTGTAGCTGTGATATGACATTACAGAAATGGCTAAAGCCCCACATTTATAAAGAGGGACAGTGTAAAATAAGTTTAGATAACACCTCCTCACCGCTACAGCAGCCTTCTGGAATGCAGAGAACCTATGACGAAAGAAGCAAATAAGTGTTAAACGAGGTGTACCTAGGGAGCGGTGTTATGTTATGGTCGGCTCCTGTAGCGTCCGTTGTCCAACGAATGGATTGTTTGTGCTGTTGCATCTGTGAAAGAAAGTTGTTGGTTCGACCAGCTGTGTAACCCCACTCTCGCTCTTCATATTCTGCAGCCTTGAAAGGCAGATGGCCCACTGGGTATAAAAATACAGTGCTTGGCTCAGTTTATTATCTTGATTTAGATGGACTCAGGAGATGTATTATCTCCTTGGATAGAGGCACAGTGGCTGATGAGAGTGAACGGCTTGGTTTCCTTAAAGTTCTTCTGCAGGTGGGGTACAGTTGCCATCCTTTGATTGCTAGGAAAGAAATGAGGGCTTTGGTTCCTAGACTCAGGGCAATGCCGGCAGTATGTATGGATAACGGGAGGATTTGCCGGAGCCCTGTTTCATACCAGCTCTTCAGAACTTTTTACTTGGTTCACATGCACTTTTCAGCAGCGTTATCCTTAGTCCCCAAGACGAGAAGCATGTGGGAGTGTGAAGGAAATGTATACGTTCTTCCCAGCCCTCCGTTGGACAGAGCCCAAATTCCTTGGTGTAGGAGGGCTATGAGGTTCAGAACTGGAAGAAAGGGTTCTGGCAGACACAGCCAACTGGAAAGAGAGCGATCCACATGCAGAGTTCCTTCCAAGGATGAATCAGGGTGAAATGATTTTACATGTTCTTTCATTGTCCTTCCCACCTTGTAAACATTCCTAAAGCCTGTCTGTAAGCCCTGCATAAAGAAGTGCTAATATCCATATGTCAGTACTGGAAATGGTTTCTCCCACACCTAAAGAGCCAAGTTCATCCCGTATGTAATTCCACTCACTTCAATAGCTTCACAGGAGGAAGGATACCGGCCCAGTAAGTCCACCCAAAAGCTGCAGATTCTGCTGAAAACAGCTGCCTGCCTTGTGAGTAGGATGAATCACCACAGACCTCAGTTGCTCAGGCCTTTGCAATAGATTCCTCTTCACTTCTGTATGCAATTCTGCCTGCAAATCTCTAAATTATCTGGACGCCAGCTGCCTGGAAGTCTTGAAAGCCCCATAATAGGAGATAAGGACAGCAGAGCAGCCCTTGCTCTCAGTTCTTAAACTATGTCCATCGAATGTGTATCTGTGCTGTATTTATATTGTATTTATCCTACTGCAAGGCATTTCTTGATTAGCTGCAATATCCAGGAAGGATTTTTATTCTTTCTGATACATTTCTTGATCTGCAGAAAGGAGGAATGAGTATTCACCTTTCTTTGCTCAGTCAGTCACAAGCTAGGACTAGGATGTAGGTCGGGGTGAACCAATGCACCTAGAGGTATTAAATTGCTTCAGTGTCTGGTCAGTAAATCTTGATCCTGTGGGCAGAAAAAGCTGAATGCCAGCTTTACAGTAAAAATGGACCAGCAGGGAGTTTCAGAGAAGCTAGGGGGAAAATTTTCATAGGATCATGTGGGAATGTTATTTAACAAATTCTCTTCTCTTACAATGATTCTGTGACCCTGGTGGTGCCTTCCAGTCTTATGTTCCTATAAATACCTTGCTTAAGAACTAATTCCTCTTGACAATCTGACAGAGCTTCAGCTCACAATAGAGCATGTCACCAGTTAGTTTATCTTATGGCTAACCTTAGCATTTGATTTTTGTTTTCTCTTACTGTGTTATTCTGGACAGCAATATACTGTTTTTAATATTACCTATTGAGAATTTTTACTTAATGAGTAAATAAACTTTCATCTCCTTCAGCAACAGATGCTCTAAACTAAAAGATCTGAAAGTAACATCCATATTCTTTAAGCAAATGGTGCATTCTAGGATCCTAAATTATAAATGTAATTATAAATCTGTACTAAGTCCAGTTAAAAGAATCTGCTTGGGACAGAAATTCACCCTTACAAGAAGTATAACATCAGGCATCATAATTAGTTTTAACTAAAAAAACAGCAGAGGAAAGATCTTCAGAATGAATGAAGATTAGTTATTTTAGTCACACTAGGGCTTTTTTAAATATGCTTTTATGATAGAAGAAAACATGAGACAACATAGTTGTATGAAAATGAGTTTCCATGAGCTGTGCTGAGAAAGAGATAAGATAAACCTGACACGCTCTTGGATATTGAAATGTATACACAAAACTACTGCTATTTCCGGGGGGGGGCGGGGGTACACGGCCGAGAGGGAGAGAGAGACAGAAGTTAAAGTGAAAATGTCTATTACTAATTTCCCTGTGCCCAGACAGGGACATGAGGAAAAGTCATTTTTATAGCCAGCCTAACACTGCTTAAGGAGTAACACCTTTCTCTCTTCCAGAGTCTGTTGCACGGTACTCTATGTGGTGTGAGATTAGGGCTTCTTCAAGATGTTCTTTGTTCTTCCCATTTTACCTAACGCAACAAGGCAGGGGGTTGTCAGGATTTTACCAGGCAACGGCAGAACTGTTTTTTTACCCTAAATCTGCAAATGCCTCCTTCTCTGCATGTTGTCGCCCAAATCCCTTAGCAAAAATTTCATTTCATTTCACTTTGCTTTAGCTGTCTAAAAGGTGTCCTAAGGACCTAAAATCCTAATCCAAAGGTCACCTCTCCTAATTTAGGCATCTAAATTTGTTCTGTAATGAATGCACCCTCACCCGTCATATCTCACCTACCATACATTTGTCTCAGGATCCTCCTCCTCAGCATATTTCATCTAATTCTAAGACAAATGAGTTACATGAGTGGACTATGGAGTAAAAGAAAACAACCAGTGCAGACTAGATATCTGACTTTTAGACAACTAAAATTAAAAAAAGGTCAAGCCCATGCTTCATTTGGTTTTCTTCTGTGAAAGACTTCACACACGATTATCTATATGAGGTATTTTAGATCCTACATTGAGAGATCTTTTTCAGCCCAGAATCTATAGGTGACAGCAGAAGATACAGCACTTGGCACGTTTCGGCAAGGATTCCTTGCAGTCCGCGTCAGTCATTTATTCTAAATTAGGAATAGATTTGCTCTAGACTTGCTCTACAGCCAGCGAAGAAAGGCAAGTGCCTTCGGAGAAGTGCATCTCTGGGTGTGCCTGCCTTTCTCCATTGACAGCAGTGGAAGGCTCAGGCTGCTACAGTCCCATTTTGGGTCCTTCAGTTAAACGGTGGGATGAATCCACGTATATCAGCTGCAATGCTGGGGCTTATAATAAATTTGAAATCCACTTTAAAATCTTGCAAGTATAATATAAATCATATGTCAAACTACATATAGTGCCAGAGATTTGTTTGTATGGTGGTACGCATACACGTGTATGCGTGCAGGGTTTATGTACACTTATACTACAACAAAGAAAACCAGCCTGGTAACATAGCCTGCGAAAAAATGAAGCCAGTTTTCAGAAAGGTGTGGAAAACCCTTACCTGCAGATCTCAGGATAAATTATTTTTAAGAAGCAAGCTTTATCCAGTTGTACAAAGTGGAATAATACTTCCAAAGCCAATCAAATGCAATATTGCATTTGTTCTGGCTGAGTATGATTATATATGCTGAGACCATTTTGACCTGATAGAATAATAATAATAAAAAAGCCTAGTGGCAATAAATGAAACTTTACTACTGACCTCAGTAAAGCCATATTGCCAAGACTCATATTGTCAGTGACATCCAGGATCAACAATGCTTGCAAGCAGTGGACTCAAAATGAAGTTGTCTGGTTTTGGCAACAAAATATTCTGCATTTAGCAAAGGCATATGTTTCAAACTCAAATGACTTCACTTCAAATTAAAGCAAAAAAATGTTTTGAAGTGTAGTCATTTGATAATCATTTGCTTTAAAATAAGCAACATATTTCTATCTAATGGGATCCACATCTTTAACAAGTGAACCAACAGTGTGACAAACAAAAAACAACCTGCTCTTAAATGTAATTCCAAAATAAATTACATCTAGCTCTTTTTGTTGTTGTTGTTGTGCTCTGTTTTCCTTTTTTGGCCGCCTGTAGAACTCCCACAATTTTTTCATCGCTACAATGACAAATGCTATGAGAAAAGACCTGGTCCACTGCCAGAAATCTACTCTAGAGTTCAGTATATGTTTCTGCTTTCAAGAGTCAATTGTTTTCCTTCTCTCCCAGGGGCCACTAGCTACCTTATTACCAGAAAGAATGACCCCTTGACAGCGCAATTGAGATCCAGAAACTCAACAAAATTGTAACCCCTCCAGTGGCATCAGAATTCTAATCAACAGCAGAGGGTCTGGAAGACAAATGTACTTGTATATAAGGCCACCATATTAGAAAGTGGCTTCTCTACTTGCAAAGAAACCTATTTCTATTTGGTTTCTTTTGATATTTTTATTACCCCCTTTCTTGTAACCTTTTCATTGCTACTGCTCCTAAGGCAGAAGGGTTTTCACAGCATGGGAATTATCTGTGCTCAGTTTACACAGTTTGCTGCCTGTTCCTTCACTTGCAACCTATTTTGCGAAGCATACAACTAGACATGGGAGCCCCCTAGTCATTACTGATTTTTTCTCTTATTCAGCTTAACTCACTAGCAAAACAACTGTTCCATCAGTATCTTTATTGCCATGTCAGAAACACGGGTACAGAATCTCCAGCAGTGAAGAATGAGCTTGGTATATTAAGGTGAACTTTACAGAGAATACACCTTGCACTTGCAAAGGCGTGCACTGAAATAGTGTCATACGATAATATTTCTCAAGTATAATTATTACTAAAAGTATTCAGCTCATTTGCTGGATCCTTTTGCGTAGACAAGATCTGAGAAACTGATGTTGTTTCAGATACATACATTCAGATAAATACATTCAAAGATGTCTTGGAGCAGAAGACCCTAGTCTAGTTGTTATATCTGTACACGTGGAGCCCCGCCCCAGAGTCTTGAGGTTACCAAAATCTGTGCCTCTAAATTTCCTAACTGTTTTTTTGAAAATGTCAGCAAACTTTAAGAAAATCTCAGCATGAGTTAAAAAGTTTGAAAAGTGTCTTTTTATTGTGATTTTGTTACCAGGGTTACCTGATATGTGCATTAGAAGGAATTTTTTTCAAGAACATCCAACCAAATGGTGGAAAACGAGGTACCCATGAACCAAAACATTGCTCCCAGAGATTCTGCCCTCTGACTACCATTACGCAGAAACTGGGAAAAACCTCAGATGATTGTAGGAGAAAGTTTCTCAAGATATAGAAGGATAAAACATATCTAAAAAACAGTCAAAAGCAGCCAGCACGGCAGAACACAAGCACACAAAACCTCACTGCCTTTAACGGAGATTTGGGTGAACGCAGGAATTTGCAGAGACAGGAGCCTTCAAACAGCATCATGGCCTGAAGTGCAAAAAACCAGCAACGGTGTTCTGCTGAACGTGCGCTGGGAAGAAGGACATGAGAAGGACAAGAAAGCATGAGGTCAAAAAAAGAAATGTTTTTTTTTATCATTCTCAGACAAAAGTCATCACATTTTGCAAAAAACAAAATAAAAGGTATTAGACCCCTACGTGATCCCTGGAAGGAGCAGCAGATGGCCAGCCTCGCACCTCCAGAACAGGAGCAGCACAAATAGCAATAATGCGATTTTTCCTGCACTGTCCTACCAACAAGATGTCACAGTAATGCAGAGAAAGCGCTGAGTGCTCGCCCGTCTTTCCCTGCTGAGGCACAACAGTTCTGCTACAGACAGGCGAGAGGGAGGAGGTTGTGAAAAGGGCTCTTTTGCCCTAGAAACCAGGCTGCAATTTCTGGCAAGGGCAGCTGAAGTAATGTTTTGATTTTTAGGTCACAGCCTAAGCTTGGTGTGACTGAGCTCTTCCCTTGTCCACAGTCATACTATGGGGAGAGCCGCTTTGCACGTGTGTTTTGCCCCCGCAAATCTGGTCGCAGGATCAAGGCCTTAATTAGTAATCAAAAAGGGAAAATTGTCAACTGCGCTTGTATCCAAAAACGTACAGCCTCTGATTGTCTTACATGTTAGGTCAGATCTTTCTAATTTCTATTCAACAGCCCAGAAGCAAGTTACACAGATTGCTTACACGTATAAGTACCATACATTAAAAACAACACGCAGAAATAATGCTGTCAAAGTACGAGACCTACGTGGCTGATGGAATATTCTTCTAAAAAAAGCAGCTCTGAGCTTCCCTTAAACAGAATGAAGGAAAATCTAAAGATAATAATGAACAAGAAAGTAGCTTCTTCTGCCAGACCCATCAAGTTAAATGGCTCTTTGTATTGTTCAAAGCGTGTACACTATTGTGTTCTGTGGCAGAGGGTAAAGAGAGGGAACTTTCAGTGACGTTTTGATGAGACAACAAATAAAAATAATATTTTGACAGAGAGCTCATCCTGTTTAAAAAAAAAAAAAAAGGCATTTCTCCAGCTCAAACAGAAATCCCCTTAACGTGAAGAATATTGAGGTTGTATGTAGAGCCTTCCAGTAATACTTAAAGGAAACGTGCCATTTGCAACAGAACATGCAACATGACTAAAGACCCTAAGTGCTTGGCATCGTTTGAGCTTAGTTTTAAATACCTGTGATAGACATTTTTGGAATATGTTTCCTGAAAGTACTGTCAAGGATTTACTTCAGCATTAGCTTGCACATGCTGATAGGTTGAACTGATGCTCATATACCCAATAAATACAGAAAGGATTAGTTTCTGTGTACGTGCAAAGTTGGGGGGGTTATTTTTTTATGCCAGTATTGGGATTTATTTGCCCTCCTGATGAAATGTTTACCTCACTCTGCCTCATCAATATTAACCTCACAAATCAACAGATCTTCATATCGACAGAATAGAGAAGTCAATATCTCCTTATTATTATTTAATAAGTATTTCATTGTCAGTAACTGAGTGAGAACAAACATCTGTGCAGTATAATGGCATGCACTTTAATTTTGCAAGGTTACCGTCTTGCATGTCTTTGACAGAAGAAAGCTAACCTGTAGTAAAAATCCCCCAGTAATATCAGCGTATAAAATGACAGCATGTTGAAGGACATTTAAATTGAACAAAACAGGGTGGTTTTTTAGTCCCAGTTTTGATATACAAATGTTGGATGTGTTTTACTGTGGCTTCTGACTATGATTGATAGGAGATGCATCAATTTCAAGGTTTGTGAATTTAAGTAAATTGTTGTCAGTGGTATCGCTTCTTCTTTTTTGTATTTTTTTTTCAAATTATCTCCTTACAGAGAATAGTGTATTACAAATTGAGACAGGATATACATAAAGCATCAATTTAGCTTGAATATCCACTTACAATAGTAAAAAGAAAATAGTTGTGATAAGAATGTGAGTACATCAGAGTTGTTCAGAAAACTCCAGAGTATTTAAAAAAAACGACGCTTATGGGTTTTCTTCTAAATACTCTTTGCTGTTTCTGTTTGGAAAATACTTTGCTTGCCTTTCCATTCAAAGGAAACATAGTATTTATTTAAAAAAAAAAAAAAAAAAAGGAGAGTAGTAGTAGATCTTAGAGACTTCTTTTATCTTTATCCTCAGAATATAATTCCATTAAATTATACATTAGCAAAAAAACCCCAAACCTGTATCAACTCTTCGCAACCTGTGCGGAGTTTTTTAACCCTTCATTGCCTAATGGTAATGCTTTATTTGACTGAAAAGCATAAAGACCTTCCTTTAAAACGGACGGTGATTAAACATCATCCAGCAAAGCTTGCTATAGTTCCAATACCTTCAGAAATTAGCTGTGTCTGATTTTAAAATAATTTTCCCTGGACCACTTCTTCTCTGATGACATCTGACTTAGGATCTGGTGAAATGCACAGATACTTTTTATTATGTTTTCCAACACATGGTCATGACTTGTTTCCATGTTTAAGTGTGTTGTGTCTATGTATCTACATGCCTGTCTATATGCATAAAGCAATGTATATGCTATTTGTGTGTGGGTTTGCTTTTAACATCAGATTCTATAAATTAATAAAGACACTATCTTCATTTTACTGTTCTCTAAAAGGGGCAACATGGAATGGATTCTGTAAATCTAACTATACATGTTGCTGATTAAAAGCTGATGGTAACAGTTAATATACAAGGGGACAGAGTAGTTTTTCTTCTAACATTTTTTCAAGGGAAAAAAAAGAAAATTAGACAGAAAAGAGCATTTCCAGATGTGACTGAATAGAGCTTGATTTGAAGCACTTTTGTTATCTCCTTAATAATGCATGTAAGAATGCTCATGTGAAATGTTATGTTAAAACTCAGTCCTAGTAGATATTTGTGCTTATGAATTGATTTCTTATCCATATTTTATGGAGAAATAGCTCGGCACTGGATTACAGCACATTGTTTTCCAAACTCCTTATTAGACTCTGCATATCTCTCTACTGTGCCTCCAGGCTTAAATTAAAAACAAAACTTAAGTAAAATTCAAAGAGACAGTATTCAGAAACTCTTTTTTTTTTGCAAAGCTTCTGAAAGTTCGTAATTATTTTTGTCCCTAATAGGCCTGCCTTTAAAATAATTTGATGGCTAGGTTTGTAAATCCCCTTGGAAATATCTGGCATCCCATAACCATTAAGGGGAGTATATATCACAAAAATGATTTTGCACATAAATAATGGTACACAGGATTTGGCTTAAATTGTCTGCTTTCATTTGATTTTTTTTTCTCTGAGATAATTTGCAGGGAGGCAGGAAGATCAAATTGAACACAATTTGGAAATGAAACTTGGATAATTGAGCTAAGTAGGTTGAACTCGCCAGTCACCTGTGACCTCCTCCTAGTTACACATCATTTCAAATAGCTAGAATGAGAGGGCCTGTGTAGAGCTGTACAAGATAAACAGAGCCAGTGGAGTTTCGCTCTGGGACCACGTTATCCCTTGTAATCTGCTTGCTTTGTTTTTATTTAAGATGAAGGGACGCGAGCACGGCGCACCGCTGCCTTGAGAAGGTGCTTGGCCAGCCGGTGCAGTGAGGGAACTGGGTGGAGGAGAGCAGGACGGGCAATCCGGGAGGGCCACTGGGCAGGATGGTGCGGGAACAAAACAGCGCTGGACCTGTAACAGATGACAAATTGAAGCTTCACAAGTGAATGAGAGCTCACCCGTGGTAAGATCTCCCTTACAGACTGCTGCAACTGAAAGTTTGCGGTCGTCCCTGTGTGTGAACCTAATATTTGCTGTTCATTTTCAAGCGATTATTCAAAACACCTTGGCAGCTGAACCCTCCGTGCTTTCAGGATAATTCTTTCTAATCGTGATTGGCAATAATAGTAATTGCCATATTCAGCCAGTACCCAGCTGTAACGATTTTTCTTTATTATTATTATTATTTGGGTTAACAATCGCCACTGACAACAATGACTCCCGACCCTCCTCTCCCCCCCCCCCCCCCCCAAATACACGGGGAAATGAGTAACACCGCTCTGCAGCAGCCGTCGGGTGGGCCGCTGCCCCCCGGCCCCTCCCCGTGGGCTCGGCGGGGGGGGGGGGGGGTGAGAAGAGGGCGGCTGTCCGGGGGGGGCCGGGTCCCTGCCAGGGGGGCTGGTGTGAGGGGACCGGGGCGAGCCGGGCTGCCGCAGGCTCCCCCCCACCCCCGGCGGCGCAGGGGCTGAAGTGGCGGCTGTAACGAGCCTCTTAATAAACCTCCGGGTCGATGATGCATCGCTCGCTAGTGAATCTTCGCGGGTTTATTTATTTTAACTAAATCGCCCAAATGGATCGCAGCTCCGTGTTGACTCTGGCGAGAGGCGAGGCGGGGAGCCGGGGCGGGGGGGGGCGGCGGAGCTGACAGGTCGCCGGGGCTTACGGCGTTTGGTGCTTGCAGCGGCTCTCTGCAACTGCACGCCGCCCGCTCCGGGAAAGGTGTGCCCCCCGCCCCGGTGGTGGCCCCCTCGCCTTCCCCCGCCTCCCCCGCCCTGCCCGGCTGCAGGCGCCCGGGTGAGGAAGAGCCGAGCGCAGCCGCGGGGCACCCCCGGCCAGGCCGCCGCTGCCGCCGCCTGCGGGGAAGCGGGGGGGGAGGGAGGGAAAGGCGGAGGATGAGTGTTTCGCGGCGAGGGAAAGGCTGGCCCGCCAGCGGTTTGCTGAAGTTGGCGGTCATTAGAAAGAGGCGAGGGTGAGAGCTTTCCGCGCCGGCAGCGGAGGGGCGAGCACCCTGCGCCCCTGGGGGGCGGGACCCCTGTGCCCCGAGCGGGGCGGTTCGGCGGGGGACAGCGGCCCGCCGCCTTCACGGCCCCCGCGGGTAACGCTGGCGGTGCAGCCGGCCCGGCGCTTCTCCTGACGGCTGAACTTAAAACAGCGTTTCTGGTCTTTATTCGCGTCCGCATCAGAGCAGAAGTTCGGTGCGCGGCGGGGCGGGAGGCTCTTGGGCTGCCACCCGAGCCCACGGATGTGCGGGTCTCGCCCGGCCACCGCGCCCAGCCTGCCGGGAGCAGTGCCCGCCCGCCGGGCGCCTGACGCCTTTGGGCGCCTTGCAGGTGAAGGCGGCAGCCTCCCCCGGGGTAGCAGCAACCTCCGGTCTCTAAAGCCGCAAGCGGGAACCGCAGACCGGCTTCGGCGAGAGCCGTGCCGCTGGCCTTCCCCAGCGGGCGCCGTACCTGCGCTTTGTCACCTCTCCGGCACCCCCGCAGCCCCAGCCCTCCCCCGGTGCCAGCCTCCCCGAGGCTGCCGCCGGGAGCGGGGGGCGGGCGAGGCCGCGGGCCAGGCACCGCCGGGCACCGCCGCGCCGCGGCCGGGGGGCGCCGGGCCCCGGCGCCGGGCAGCGGGCGGGCAGGGGCGCGCAGCCCCGCCGCCGCGCACCGCTGCCCGCCGCCCCCCTGCGGGGATGCTGCTCCCTGACGTCAGATGTTTGCTCAGTCTTTTGTTCAGTTAAAAATAGTTTCACGCAGCAGCTTACCTGCCGTGGGTGGCGGCTGCTCGCGGGCTGCGCCAGGGACGCGTTTTCTGGCGAAATCGATCATGTCCTTCGCCCTCGGGTGGGTGATCTCCGCACCTAAATTAATTATATCAGCATGCAGGAAACTGGCTCTCAGTCTCCCGAACCCGGCATTTTGCTGCCTGAAACACAAGAAAAGGGAAAGTTTCTTGGTAACCTAGCCGTGACAGAGCTACGTTATCACAGCTAGGTATTTCTTACTGCCACCCATGGAGTACACGTACTGTCAAATATTATCGTTGCTCTAGTGGTCTTTAGTTCTTATTTTTTCCCTTTGCGTCGCATTCATGGCCGTTACTGTGTTGTACTTGCAATTGCATTTTAACCTAGTAAAATAATCGCTGTAGAGCGGGTTGCTTGCAGCAGACATTTATTCTTCTTCTCCAGATTCTGTGGAGTTATTAAAAAGTAATGGGTGCCAAGACGATCAAGGAGTATTTCCTAATTAGAAAGGAAAAATGGAACTGTCACCGTTTTCCACTGTTTGTGGGCCAGTTCTGTGCTCAGATTACACACCCTTTTACATCACACACACACATGCCTACATGGTATATGTGGATGGTGCACAGGGACACACGTGCACACACACCTATACCACAGTTAGTTCCCTATTTCTTACAGAGATTGAGGACTAACTGGAAATCGAAGCCAAATGAATTGACAGGAAAATTTATCACTTTTTTCCACTTTAACTTCTTCCCATATTATGATGAAATTCCGAGTCTTTAGCTAGGTGGGCAATTAACCACCCAGTGCCTGGTGTCCTGTAACCACCATCCCGCCGTAGAGCTCATGGGGCTGAAGTTTTTCAACAACTCGGTGACCTTATTTTATCGCTGTGTGCGCGTGTGACACATAATCTCCCACACGTGCGCATCTATCGGATCTATACAGTGTGCGTATAATTTTATAGTTTATCCTAGCCGAACTGCTCCTGGGTGACAAATGTCTCCGTTGCGGAGAGCGGCGTCCTCGTTTCAATGCCATTTCGTTCTCGGAGCGCGCATGGTAATTCCTTACAACGAAATTGCTTCCCCTCTGGTTCCTATATTTTAATTTAGTAAAGGACTGATTAGCTGTGGCTTTAAAAGGGCCAGGTCTGCGCTGGCTCGCGGCGTCACCTCTCACCTCTCCGCAGCCCCGGGCTGGGGTCACTGCGGGGCCGCGGCGGGGGAGCGGGCAGCGCGGCATCGGCTCCGGCTCCGGCTCCGGCTCCGGCTCCCGCTCCCGCTCCCGCTCCCGCTCCCGCCGCGCCTACCTGCGCGCCCCGCGCAGCGCCCCGCGCCGCTGCCGAGCCTCCGGGAGCGAACCCCCCGTCCCCCCCGCTGGCGGGGGCCGAGCAGCCCGCCCGCCTCTGCCTCGGGTGCACCGCTGCTGAAGTGACTCGCCGCGGAAACAACAGGAAGATGCGGCTCTGCCAGGGGAAAAGAATTGTTGGGTTTCCTTCCATTCGCATCACCCTGGCTCAGCGGCACCCTTTCTTTTGACTTCCCGGGGGGGGGGGGGGGGGGCGGCCGGGGTGCATCATGCTGTTCAAAGGCTTCGTGTAAACTTCTACATTTTGAAAGAATAACTTCAAAAACCTGGGTTCGATTGTATTCAGACGTGTGCCCAACTCACATCGATTCGTGGATTCACTGAAGGTGTAAAGATCCGCTGGTAACATTTCAGGTCCAGTGTCCCTAAATCAGCAGATTGTCCCTTCTCTGCCAAATCCTGGAAGTAGTTTAACAAGGGCGGGGGGGTGGGGAGGGCGGGGGGGGGGAGAAAAAAAAAGTAATTTATTTTTCAGCTGTAAAAATGCATTTCAAAGAGGGGTGACATTCTAACAGGAGAGACTACAATAAAAATCACAGGTCGCTTCTGAAAAGGTTTCACTCTGAGCAAATGTTTCGAGTATGTCGGATCCTCGTAAAATTACACTATAGACTTTATTCTGACGATTACTGGAAATCACGCAACGCATACAAAAAAAAAGAGGAAGAAAGGGTCAAAATGAATTTCTTTTCAGATATGAACAGCGAAAGGTGCGAGTATGTTTTTAATAGTTTTGATCTTTATCAAATGATCGATGTAGACAAAGGCAAATACCGACTATTCAGGCAAATATAATTAATTTTAAGAAGTTACCTTTCCTTGAGTGTACCGGTGCATTTACAGAACCGGTGCGAAGCCATGGCTTTGTTTATTTTTCTAACGTCTACCCAAATTCCAGCAATCCACAGAGCAGTAACAGCTTTTTCCATGTGTTTATCATCGAGGTTGCAACAGGATTCGCCTCAATTGTTCTGCCTTTCTTGCGTTTTCCTTTCTTCCTTTTTCTGCATTTCCCAGATACATTCGCTTTGGTCGCAAAAATAAACAGCGGAGTTTTTAACAGCAATTTGAGATGATAATGGTTACTGATCCCATTCTTTCCATCATAATCTTCAAGTGGTTTAAGATTAATGATAGGAGGTGTTTTAGCAAAGAGTGTGGGCTCTCTTCTCCAAAGACCATCGCTATGATAATTTACTTAAGATGTTGACAAGACTGTCAGTAAGGCTAATTTTTTATTAAGCTGCGCTGTAGCAACCGTAGTAAGCATTTGTTGTTGTTATTTAAGCACATTGTACTTTCGAATGCCTTCCTATAAATATTGTTATTTGGTCTCTGCCTGATGGATTTGCAACTGAGATGATTCCCCTCGCCTTTGTTTCAGGAAAGGTACCTTCTGGTATTCTGATAAAAAAGCTCTTCCACCCTCCCCCGTTCCCTCGCAGGCACATTTTTTAAAAGAAGATAAATTTGAGCAACTACTGTCTTGCTCCAGCAAGCCAGATCTTCTGCAAAGCGGTGTTTTGGCTGGACTCTACCTGGGGACAGCCCTGAACCAGCGGGACTAGGCGCGGGGCTGAGTGTGGGTTGTGCGCGATTTGGTTTTTCTTTTTTCCGGGGCAAAACAACCCCTTAAACCATAACTGTGCAACTGCCGTACCCCGCTGTACCAAGGGGCCGGGGTGCCTCTTTAAGCGCGGGCGGCTGACGGCTGTAGTGGCGGCTCCCGAGCAGCGCTCTGCCTCCGCTGCCCGGCCCCCGCACCCCGCGCTGCCCCGGCCGCAGCGGGTCCTCCCGGCGGGCCGGCACCCGCGGGCGCGCAGCGCCGCTCCCGCCGGCGGGGCCGGACCCCCGCGGCGGGCCCCGCCCCGGCCCGCCGCCCCCGGCCCGCCGCTCGCCCCGCGGGGTCGCGGCCGGGCCGGGCTCCCAGCGCCGCGGAGCTCTCCGCGCCCCGCGCTCCTGCCCGGCCGCTTCCCCCTCTCC
Organism: Gavia stellata; assembly: GCF_030936135.1. Taxonomy (NCBI): domain Eukaryota; kingdom Metazoa; phylum Chordata; class Aves; order Gaviiformes; family Gaviidae; genus Gavia; species Gavia stellata. The sequence goes on from NC_082600.1 coordinate 35,122,687, forward strand.
TCCTGGGGGCTGCCGGTGAGCGGAGCCCCTCGGCGGGCGGCGGGCGCGGGCCCGGCGGGGCCCGCCCGGGGAGCGGGCTCGGCGCGCTGAGAGGCGTGTGTGCGCGCAGGGCGGCGGAGGAAGGCGCGGAGCAGCCTGCTCGCCCTGAGGGGCAACGTCCGCGGGCAGACCGCAGCAGCCCGGCGGGTTTTGCCCGTCCGTCGTGTTTTCGGTAGACATGGAGCCGTGGGCTTACCTAGCAATTACCGGGGTCACGTGACACTCGTTTGGCAGTGTTTTATTGCCCTTTCCGCTCCCCCCGTTGCTTTGCTCCGCGCCCGCGGCCGGGCGCGCAGGGGGGCCGTGCGGGGCGCCGGGCAGCCGGGGCGCAGGGAGCCAAGTTTGGGTGGCGGCCCCCCGAGCACCGCCCGCCCTGCCGCAGGGCCCGCGGGCGCGCAGGGGCGCGCTGCCCGCGCGGGGCAGGCGTGGGGCCGGCGGGGCTGCCCGCGCCCCCCCTCCGCGCCGCCAAGCGCGCCGCCAATTAAGCGGCGGGGGCCACAAAAGCGCGTTTCTCCTCCTCATCGGCCGCCCGGCTGCCAGCAGCGCTGCGCTCTGACGGGAAGAAAGGACAAGGGCGCTTTCGTAACCAGCTCACACCACCCCCCTCCCCGGGCAACAGGGGGGCGCGGGGGCCGGCGGCGCGCTCCCTACTACCGTGCGCTCTCCACGCGGGCGCGGCCCTCCGCCCGCGCGCCCCGCGCGCGTAAACCCCCGGCGCGCAGGGAAGCGCGCAGCGCGGGCGGAGGGCTCCTCCGCGGCGGCGCCGGGCGCGGCCAGCAGGGGGCGCTCCGACGTTGCGCCTGGGAGCCCGCGCCGCCGCGCCGCGCCGCGCGCCCGCCGGCGGACGCGCGTATCCACAGGCGCACAGACGCGCGCGTGTGCACAGGCACGCACAGAGACACGGACAACACACGGCACAGCGTCACGGCCCTCCGCCCAGGTGTGCGCCTTACCGGGCGCCGGACGCCCCGTGCGCGCGGTGCGCCTCGCGGGTGTCCCCGCGCCTCTCTCCGTGCGTGCGCGTGTGCGCGTGTGTACTACACATTACGCAACTTATTAAATACAACGATGAATTGTCAACATTTTTTTCGCCTGTTAGTTCCGCTGATCCGGGCAGGATTTATTTTCGGATCTCGGGTCCCGGAGCTATAACGCGTGATTTCTTTGCCTTAAATAAAATTGGTCAAATGTTGACAACCTTTAAGCCAATCTAACACTCGAGATTACTGATGGGAAACTAATGAGAAAATATCAGATCGTCCGGCCTGGGGGCTCCTAATTAAATCTTAGCTGATTGAAAAATAAAAGCGGGTCCGGGGGCGGGGGGGAGGAGGGAAGAAGCTCCGGGCTGAACTTTCGCTCTCATTTTACGTGATATTTCCCCAACCCGCCCCTCCCGCCGCTCTTCCCTCCTCCCTCTTCAAAAAGCCTAATGTTATTTCGCTGCTTATTTCGAGAGATCCGAACGCGGCTATCGTTCCTTGCCCGGTAAATATTAAGGCCTTTAAGCAACGTGATTTAACTAATTAGAAAATTTACATCATTAAGTCTCAGGGAGAGAAAAAAGGAGAAACAAATCTGTCAGTCATTTTAAAAGAGACAGGCCCTATTGAAGTGTGAAGAAATCGGCTCTAATTCAAAAAGGCAATCGGGCAGAAAAAGCCCTCAACATTACCCCGCTAGTTATTAATCAGAAGGGGGTTCCCCCCCTCTCCTTCCCTGTAATGGCAAGAGCTGAAGCACATCGTTAGTTGCTCCCAAAGCTACCGCACGGTTTCCATTCAGGTTTTTTGCCACTCGTCCATGTCCCACATTAATAGCGAGTATTTGTCCATTCAAGGCTCATAAATTTGAAAATGTTTCCGAATTGGGGAGCCGCAGCAAAAAAATAAAAAATAAAAAAAAATCGGGCTCCCCACTCCTCGCCTCCGCCTCAGCCAAATGCGAGGGCTGCGGTGCCCCGTCCCCCGCCCCCCTTGAAGTCAGGTCCTAAAGTAAACCTGCTCGGGGAGAACTGGGTTACGGCTTTGTTTTTCTCCCTTGCCCCGCATTTCTAAACACAGACGCCAGCCTGAGAGCCGAAAGCCCCCCCCCCCCCCTTGTTTTTTTCTTCCAAGGACTAGCGGTGTCCGTGCCACGCACCAGGCTCGAGCAGAACGATATGAAACTTGAGTGAAAACCGGAGAGATCGGACTGCTAACGTCGGGCGGTTAACGAAGTGATGCGGGACGCTGACTGCCGGCGCGGCGAGCGGGAGGAGGGGCTGGTGGCCCCCGGTTTCGGGAGCGCAGCTGGGGTGGCTGCCCGGGGAGCCCAGAGAGGGGGGGAACTGAAGCAGCTTGGGCCAAACCAGAGAGAGCGTGACATCTCTCTCGCGCTTTCTCTGTCTCTCTTTCAAACGCGCTCTCTAATCCTCCCCGTCCAACTGCTCACAGTGGACTATGGTATAAATAATAAATACATCCTACTCTGCGTTTTCTCTCTCCTAATCTCGAGGAATCTGACAGTCGCTTTAATCAAAGGAGTTTGCACTGGTTCTTCACGGAGCTAATTTAAGGAATTTTAAACACGCTTCGGACAAAACCAGGCGATAGGGGCCTATTTCTGATCTCACGGCCCGGGGACGAACTCTCCTGCGGCTCGAGGAATTAACCCCGTGTAAACGGGTTCAGGACCAGCCTCCTGATGGGGATTTTACTTGGCAGTAGCCTGTAAAGGCAAAATATTCTAGCATATTTAAAAAAAAAAAAGCGTCTCTGCCAGCCCCATTCCGGCTTCCATCCACGTCCCAGGGTTCCCTTGCAGGCATCTCTGGAAGTAGACGCTTAGAGGAATGTGGGGTCTTCGCCGGGACCGGACATATTCCTTCCTCAGCGCTACGCCTGCCCGAAGAAGGATCTTCCGAGCAGCCCCGCACGGTGCGTGGCGGCCGGGCGGCAGCTCCTGGTCCCCCGCCCGCAGAGCTCCGGCCGCGGCCCCCAGCCCAGCCCGCGGGCAGCCGCGCCGCGTCCCTCCGCTCAGCCCCGCTCCGCGTTGTCTGAGAGGGGAGGGGGGCTTTTTCGAAACACGTGCTCCTAAACTGAAACATTTCTCCCTTCCGCCATAAAACCGGCTGAATAACCGCCCTTGAGCCCCCTGGAAAGGCGGCAGGGCAGACTTGTCCGCCGCGGCGAGAGGAGCCGATCGCCCGCACGAAATGGGGAGGGGAGGGCAGAAGGAATAGCCTTGACTCCCCCGCCCCCTTTGCGTCCGTTTGTCTTGCAGTTATTCAAAATGATTGAGTTTGCTGAAGAAGGCCCTTTAGAGAGAGAACAAAACCAGCAACAACCTCTTCCCCCCAAAAAACAACATGAATATCAACCTGTCCGCTGGCAGGGCTTCGGAGCTTAGAGGCATTACAATAAAATTTACGGCGTCCTTAACAACTCCCAAGTAAAAGCATTAAAATTCCCTTTAATTGAGAAAACATTGATTTTTAACTCTGGAAAGAACGAGACCGTAATTTAATTGCAAACTTTCACCGACGGAGCAGCATCTCAGGGAGGCCACATTCCGTCTTTAATAGAGCCACTTTATGAAGTGATAAAAACAAAGAAAAACTGACAAACGGAGAGACAGTTGCAACTGCGAAAGAAAAGTTACCGGCCTTCCCTTTCCCTCTTCGCAGCTCCAAACTATCGTACCCCTTTCCCTGCCCTCCCCCTTCGCCCCCCACCCCCCGAGAACAAAACACAAGTGTAAAAGCAAAGGATTTTGGATCCAGGGGAGAAGCAGGAGTTCATATTCTAAATAACGATTTGCCTTCACCAGGCAAGGAGTGGTGCCAAGAGGTTTCAGGGAACATTTTCACAAAATGGTAGCCTCTTTTAAAAAGGGAACTAATCGGATAAAATTTCCTTACTCTCCCTTGTCCGTTAAAAAAATCACTGCCAAAGGGAAGGGAAAGGGAAATCCCACCCTCACTTTCTATCTTATTTCTGTATCGGTTTTTTGGTATTATAGGAGAGTAAAGAAGTTTTTGTTTGGTGGTTTTTCATTGATCAGTCACTCTGAGCTAATGTAATTATCCTCATCAATAGAAGGCTGCAGAGAGAATCATTATGTGGGTGACATTGATAAATGATCACCCAAGAGCTGCCTTTTCTCTTGGGCACCCCCACATATGACCCTCCCACATACACAAGGTAGCCATAGAAACACCTTGAGATCCTCAAACACTGCTGCAAATGGGAGAATACAGAGAAAGCGAGAGAAATCCAACTTCACACACTTTCTGTCCCTGCTGAAGCCTCCCTCCCATAGCACCGAGCCACCGAGCCGGGCTGGGCTCTGCCGCCCTGCCCCGCGGCCGCGCAGCCCCGGCCCCGCTCCCTCGCGGGGCACCGCATTAAGTACTGGGGGCCGGGTTATGGGGCTTGCTTCTTTTTTTCCTCTCTCTTTTTTTGTCCTTCTTTCTCTGGAAGACTTAAGCAGTGAGGTTGCACGCACCGTGTGGATGCGCTGCTCCTTCTCCACGGGCGCTGTGGACCCCCCTAGTTTGAAAGCGGCTCCGGGAGATGCGCACCTACAACACCCACCCCCTCCCCAGCCATGCGGCTCTTTGAAAAGGGTTAAACCCCAACTGCTGGCAGCGATTTTTTAGTCACAGGACTATCCAAGAAGATTCTGTATTTCTTACTGAGGCAAAGATTAATGTTTTTTTTCCGGCCGCAGACCCCCTTTTTATGTAAGCAGATTCTGGAATATTGAGAGCAGTAATTGATTCATAATGATCCATAAATCGATGCGAGGAAGGGGCCGAGGGTGTGTATTTATTTTATTCCTAAAGCTGCAAGTAAAGTAGCTTTGACACGGTGTGGGGATGAAGGGGAGGAGTTGTTTAGCTGTGCGGGGTCATCCATCATCACTGTCGCAGAGACTCTGCCCAGAGGAGCAACCTCCCTTCTGTCTCTCTCCTTCTCGCCACCAAAACTATTAATATTAAAATCTGCCTGCAGACCTTTCCCCCACCCGCCTCGAATCTCGCACCGTCCTTCTCAGCTGGGAGATGCCTGGCTTCCCCAGCCCGGCAGCGGGCTCTCCGTGCGCAGCGCCATCGGCTTTCGTTGCTCCGAAAGTGCTGTCAGAAGAGTTGGAGAGCCGGCCCCGCTTCCTCCCGCTGGACCCAGGGACGTGGCAGGGGAGGCTTGTAGGGCGGAGACACCCTCCCGCGCAGCGGAGCCCTCTCCTGCCCCTCCGCGCAGCGCGGGGACGCGGCCGCGCGTGGGGAAGGGATTTGGGCATTTTCCGGGCTCCACGGGGCTTCTTCCCAGTACACGCACCAGGGGCGCAGCGGGGCTGGTGGCTCGGGATCGCCGCCGGCAGAGCCTCACTCCCCGCGGGATCGGCCCCGGGAGCTGCCGCAGCCACGGGCAAAGCCCGCCGGCGGCGCCGGCCGGGAAAGCGGCACCAGCTCGTGCCCCCGCCGCACCCCTTCCCCTGCCCGGCCCCGGCCCCGGCCCCGGCCCGGCCCCGCCCGGCCCCCCGGCCCTCGCAAACCTGGTCTGGGGCAACTGTCTCTCCCTCGCTCTCTCTGCGGCTACGGGCGAAAGGGAGGGAGCGCCCGGCTCCCCCCGCCACCTCCTCTTCGGCCCGGCGGTGCCCGCTCGCCGCGGCGGGCAGGGCTCGGGCGGCCGCGCTGGCGGAGGTGCGCGTCCCTCCTCTCTTCGCCTGAAAGGCAGCAAAATCTGGAAGAAAAATCCCTCGTTTGTGGTGACTACAGCTCCCAGCCCAGACCCGCTCGGAGAAATGGAAATTCGGGATTATAAACATGTGTGTGTGTAAACAAAAGGTGTTTCTTCTGTTACCCTTCGTTTCCCACAGCATAAGCAATTTTTATTCAGACTAGAGTATTTTCTTTAACACTATACTGCTGTCAAAACATTATTCCCGTTTTGGTTGCTTTTGACAGCTGAGCAGTTCTTAAAAATACCAAAATCGGAACCTTCCATGCTAAACAGTAAATCTCAGATGGAGAAATCTCTGCACGTTATTGTACCTTGGATTTCAGCAACACATCTCACGGAGAGCACAGCCCAAAAGGGGGGGGAAAAAAAGAAAGAAAATAAAAGACAACACAGCAATGCAAATATTTAGTTCGTTATAAAAAACAATAATCTACTGTGGAGAAATTCTTCCCTGTCCTTCTACCAGTGCGAGGACGTTTTCCGACATTTCTCCTCAAATTGTAGAGAAAAGATCTGCAAGGAAATAAAGTACCGATTTAAAAAAATTAGAAAAGCCTCCCTTTTAAAGTGCTAACACAAACAATCTTGCCTTCGTATTTTCCGCATCCACAGTAATCAGAGTGTTTGGAAATGGGAACCCGGGGTGTGCTCTTCCTACGCAACTGAAGGGTCGATGTGATTTTAACCAGGACAGAGAGCATCAAAGCCAAGCGGGGAATTGTCATCCTCTAAATTTCATACGAATGCCTTAAAAAGACGCCCGCAAAGCAGGACCCGGTTGCTAAATAAATCCTCTCACCCGTTCTACTGGCATCCTCCCTTCTGTCGCCAGCAGCGTGGGTCCATTTACTCAGCTCAGAAATTAAACATTAACTACGAGGCTGAGCCTCTTTCCACATTCCAAAGGCAAAAGTTGTCAGTCAAAGTTTTTAATAACATCCCGGCCAGTTGGAACGACGAGGAGGAGGAAGGAGGAGAAGGGTTACAAATTTACCGATGTTGAAGTCAGCAACGTTTGTTTCCTAGAAAGTTAAGGTAATTACAAGCCCTTTCCCACTCCCCTCCTCCCAGAAATAAAGCCAGAGCTTTCTCTGCTCTGTGGGCCCCATCCTGCTCTCACTGACTTAACAGAGCCACTGAGGGTGGTGAAAGGTGGCTGCTTCTAACAACGCTCATGTCTTCCTAGTTCCAACTCTCCTTTAGCTGCTTCAAAATGCCACAAGCTTTTGTTTAAGTAAAACCAAACCCTCACCCGTGATTCTGCACCAGCTATTTATATACAAAATGTCAAATTAACATTTTCCCTCATTAGTTGATGGTCTTTTTTTTCCCCCATCTGAAAAAAACTGAAGACAAGAAAAGCAGTAAAACCGTCTCAACAGCTAGATTACGCAATCCTCGCACACGTAAAACTGTAAAACTCTCGTTGAACTCAAAGCTGCTTTTTCTCCTCCTAAAACTTCCAAACCCACTCCTGCGTTACAGCCATTCTTCACCTCTGAGCTAAACAGCTGCAGTTAAGGTCTGTGGTGGTTATGGATGCACATACACACACGCTTAAGACACATGGGCTTACTGGTCTCACATCTGGGCCTTCACAGCTCAAACTCAGCTTCTATGTTATTAGCAGATAGTACAGATACTAGACACGGCTCTCTGAAATGTAAGCTGGTGAGAGAATATTTCAAATTTTGTTTAATCTGGCATAAATATAGTATCGGTAATCATTAGAAATATATAACCTCAGATGTTCTTTCCTTCCACTATTCTATTAATGCTGATGACAAGCTTGTTTCTGATTTTTCCAACCTTTCTTCTCAATGCTGATAAGAAATGTATTTGAGACATCTCTCCCGATAACTTCAGTCTCTCCTAAGCATGATTAAAAACACAAAAGCCTAACAAAAAATCAAAAATGAAATATTTATTACCGCATTTTGTGACTTAACACCTTTTTTTTCTTTTTAAAACATAACGTCACAGTCCTCATACAAGTATTTTAATGTAAATTTTGACAAAGCTTAAAGGTAACAGCATTTTCTTCTAGTGAGGAACACGTGCTGAGAAAGGAAGAATTCATGGACATACAATACCAATTCCACAGCAGATCTGATACTAGCAAAAACATTCTTTTTTTTTTTCAATTGAGGTAAACACATAGAATATCTAACATGAAACAATTAATAGACCGAACTCTGTACGAAGTTTGTTACAGTATTCTCTTGCTTTTTTTTCCCAAGCTTTGAGTTCATGATAAAGTCCTAGGTTTGGTGCAAAGACCGTTAGTAACTTCTTTCATTGAGGAAAGCTGCCCAACTTTTAGGTTTGTTTTGTCCAAAGCCAAGGCTCAGAACTACTGGAAGAAGCTCCTGCTCTGTCTGTTCTGTCTTTTAAATCTTCACCTGCAAGCTCTTTGAAGAAGAGTCCAAAAAAAAAAAAAAAAAAAAAAGAAATAGACTGGGGAGGAATGGGGAGAGACTTAATGAAGCACAAACTATAAAGATCTGTTTGAAACTAAAGGACACATTTTATGAAGGAACAAAACGAGGGAATGGCAAGGCCTTCTTGGAACAGTCTTCTGAGTGATGAGAGACCCAGCAAGACTTTTCGTCTTCATCTCCAGGGTAGTTCTTTTCTCACTGGCCAAAACAGGTCTTTCATGGATAGTGACTTCACTGCTGAACCAAAACAGTCATTCTTTTGGGAACAACACACATAGTGTGGAAAACAAGGATTTTTTTTCTTCTAAAACTATTTGAGGCAACGTAACGGAGTGATCAACAGAAATGTACAAGTTAACTTAGTTCCTATGTTTATACTACAGTAGTTATAACTCTTGGAGTCTTTTTTTTTTCCAGAGGATCTGTACATGGACATATTCATTTCAGTGAGCCCATGATTTCACATTTGTGTTCTTGTTTCGTTGGTCCTCTGTTGTTGATGAAAAATGACAAAAAGTAAAAAATAATCACAGCTGTCTGGAATTTCGTATTAAGTGTCAACATCTGGTCAAAGTTCAAAAGTCTTAAAATAGTTTTTGTTTTTGTTTTTTTTTTTGTTTGTTTGTTTGTTTGTTTTTCCCTTGAGTTCCCTTATACTATTGGGCATGAATGTCCATAACCTGTCCACCAACACTGGGGTCTACAGAATTTAACATTGTGGGGCTCT